>NC_054699.1:21358172-21493541 GCF_016097555.1 Gigantopelta aegis | reverse complement strand
TATGGTTTCATCAATTTGACCGGTACACGTAAACAGTTCAACCCAATGTTTCAGGGTAAGGGTGATGCCATATATGCCATATAAAATAAAACGCTACTCTGTTACATTTCCTTAAATCATTAATTTTGTGTTGTTGTCTAAAGTATTTGATTGGATGTAAAACATTTGGTAATTGTGTCGCCGTAGCACGTTTAGTTCAATAAACATAGTGCTGCTGTGTCCTGGTTAATTTACATCTAATTTGCAATTATAGTTAGATAGATAGATAGATACATTGCATACACACACACATACATACATACATACAGACGCACGCACGCATACATTCATACATACAATGGATACACACATACACATACATACATACATACATACACACACATACACACATACAAATTATGATTTAAGCAAACGTGGTTAGTCTTGCAATTTGCGGGCGATTCGGTGCCACAGGTTCGAGTCCCAGCAACGACATGGGATAATTTGTGAGGCCAGAAAGGATTTAATTATCCTCTGCGCCAGTGCGTTAATATATATGCGTGCAACAGTCAACCTCGACATACATACAATATATAGATATTCATACATCAATACATACATACATACATACATACATACATACATACATACATACATGTCTGGATAGCTCAGATCGTGGCACGTCTGGGAGTTGCGGGCAATTCGGTGCAATAGGTTCGAGTCCCAGCAACGACATGGGACAATTTGTGAGGCCAGAAAGAATTGAATTATCCCCTGCGCCAGTGCGTTAATATATATGTATGTAACAGTCAACTTCGGCATACATACAATACATAGATAAACATACATCAATACATACATGCATGACTGCATGGCCCTGCAAGTACTCTAACCTCACCGTGTTGTAGGGATGAAACAGTCTCCTTGAGAATGGCTAATACAGTACAACTCCCCATTTGGGGCACCTTGTTTGCCGTGAGGTGCGACCCGTGAAAATGGATGATGGGATCCTGATGATTAAGTTGGGACATACCTGTGGGCATGACTTCTAACGATACATCACTTTGGGCTGGAGTTCAAATAGACAGGTGGTCAGGAAGGCCCGACCTGACCAATCGGCTGGTCACGCCAAGCTCGAGAGAAAACATTGTTTTATATACCATATGTATTTGTTGCTCTCGGGGCGGTGGCTAGGGTCAATTGGGTGATTTTGTTTTCTTAATGCTCAAGTATATAAACCATGTATCCCTGACATGATTGTCTGGTGGTTATCCGCAACTTCATGTTCCCATGTTGGACTCCGTGGTGGGTGGGAGCATGGTTGTTGCATTTCCTGAACCATATTATAGCCAATATAAACACTAACTCCCTTGATGGGACCCTGAAAAGGGTCCACACCGAAGTTGCGAATTTCTCCTCATTTGAGGAGGAATTCATGTGATCTGTCAATGACTTTATCTCAATTTTCTTACAGAATAGGTCTTTCAAGGTACGAGTGGGATCTACGTTATCCGATTCTCACTCCCTCCCAAGAGATGGGTGTGCCTCAAGGTAGTATCCTGTCAGTAACTTTATTTTCTGTGAAAATTAACAGCATCACCCAGTGTTTGAAACCTAGGTTTGATAGCTGGTTATATGTCGATGATTTTCATATTTGCTACAGGTCGTCCAGTATGAGTATCATTGAACGTCAATTGCAGCTTTGTTAAAGAGGTCACCATTTAGATCCTCAGCTGTTTCTGGACAAAAATCCGGTTCTAGTTGTGGAGGAGATCAAAGTTCTTGTGGTTATTTTGACAGGAGGCTATCATTTGTTTCCCATTTACAGTATGTGACAAAGAAAGGCTTAAAAACCCTCAATATCTTAAAGGTTATTGGCAACACTGAATGGGAAGCAGATCGAAACGTTATGCTCCGACTATAAATCTTTAGTTAGGTCTAAACTTGATTATGGGTACATTGTGTATGGGTCAGCGCGTAAGTCTTACTTGCAAATGGTAGATCCTATACACAACCAGGGACTTAGGATTTGTCTTGGTGCTTTCAAAACATCTAGCTTGTATGTCGATGCACACGAACCTAGTTTGGGTGCTAGACGTGCAAAGCTTTCTCTGCAGTATTCTAGAGATTAAATTAATGCCAAAACATCCTGTACATAATGTGATGTTTGATAACAAATATATGAAGTTATTAGATGCGACGCCGAATGCCATTTGAACATTTGGCCTTCGCATTAAGAAGTTTTATCAATTTCCAACATTGATTTATCTGACATTTTGGAAACGCCTTCATATTTTATTTTGCCACCCTGGTGTATCAAACCAGCTAAAATTGTATTCGAGCATGTGCATCTAAAGAAAGATCGCACAGATGCAGTTATTTATAAACAACATTTCATGGAAATCCAAGATAGGTACAGTGAATACATCCCTGTTTACACAGATGGATTACGGGATGGGAATGCTATGGCTTCTGCTACAGTTTTGCCATCAGACAAAATAATCTCCATGAGATTGTCCGATTCAGCATCAATCTTTACTGCTGAAATTTGGGGAATCATAAAAGCCCTGGAACAGATTAAGAATGCATATGCATCCAAATACATTATTTTTACTGACTCACTTTCGTGTCTCCAAGCACAGTACATGAAATTGGAGCATCCCTTAGTCGAGATAGTAATACGAAAGTGTGTCTTTTTATCAATTGCCAATAAAGATGTTATACTTTGTTGGGTACCCATTCATGTTGGCATTAAGGTCAATGGAAAGGTAAATTTTGCTGCTAAGTCTGTTTTGAATTTGTCCCCTACAGTGTTTTTAAATATCATATTAACCATATATCTGTTCGACTTGGCAAGATGATTGAGACAATATGGTCGCGAACAAGCATCATTCTGTCAAGCCAGTCCTAGGAGAGTGGTAGTCATCCTACATGTTGTGGAGGAATGATGAAATAGTCTTGTGCCGTGCCCGTATCGGCCATACGTATTTGACGCATTCATTAAAGGGACATTCCTGAGTTTGCTGTATTGTTAGACGTTTCCGACTAATAAAATATTTCTACGATTAAATTTACATATAAAATACATTTTCTGGTTTAGAATATCGGTGTTTGTAAATTCATTGTTTTTTTTGGTCGTCTGAATATTTATAAGAAGGCCAAACTGGATTTTGCCTTCAAATAATTTCGTACGTACGAAAAAAATTATATTTTTGGAAATGAAATTTAACCTAGTATAAATATTAGAACGACCAGAAACACGTTTAATATACAGCCACTAATATTTTATGCAGAAAAATATATTTGATGTGTAAATACAATCGTTAAAATGTCTATGTTAGTCGATAACATCTAAAAACGTTCAGCAAACTCAGGAATGCCCCTTTAAAGGGACATTCCTGAGTTTGCTACAGTTCAGAAGTTCTTGAAAAAGAAAATGAAAAACTGAAAATAGAAAATACCAAGTTAACAAAGAGAATTGAAACTACCGAACAGAAAGCAAAGGAATGTAATTTTACAGCTAAACTGGCGTTAAAGGGACATACCCTAGTTTTTAAACACTAACACATATTTTTGACTATTATAACGTAAATCATACTTTACTTAGATTTTATTGTTTACATAATCAATTTCCGTACATTCGAAGTGTTTTAGGTCATCCTGATGTTTTTAATATCACAAAATCCATTTCTCATATTCTAAAAAAAACGCACGTGCGTCTGAGAAGTAACAGTTATGGAGTCGAGTTTTAGTCTGTTTTTAGAGGGTATTTCACCATTTCAAAGTCACAGACTCGAGTTTCACTCAATTGTAACTTTATCCTAATGTGTTACAGGTTTGTAGATTAACTAAACTTAGTGTTAATTTTTACGGGTTGAAACTAGAGTCTGTCCCTTTAACACGAACCAACAATATCGAACAATATACAAGAAAGGACAGTATCAGAATATTCGGTATTCCAGATGAAAAAGAGGAAACCCACGAAGTGACAATTGATAAATCTCTGCGCCTACTTGAGACAATTGGTATGAATATCTCCAGTGAGGATGTTAGCATAGCGCATAGATTGGGTACCTTTCAGGCCGACAGACCACGACCAATAATTTTGAAGTTTATAGCAAGACGATATAAAATACAAGCGCTTACCAATCGACGTAAGTTGAAGGGCACCGACATAGGCATCAGTGAGTACCTCACCAAAGAAAACTACCCATTTCCACAAAAAGTGAAGTGGCATGACAACATCGAGGCTTCTTGGACAAGAGATGGCATGGTTTCTGCTAAACTCAAATCAAATGGAAGGATAAAAACGATTCTCAGGCTTGTGTATTGCCTATAATAAGGACTTAACAATTACTTGATCATTTGAAAGCAACATATACTCCAAACATTATCAGTTTAAATTATTTCTCGAAACTATTAATTGTGAAACTTTTTATTTTTTATTAATTATTTATTTAATCATTTGTATATTTATTTATTTACTTACTTACCTACTGACTTATTGTATTTATATTTTTCTCTTTATTTATTTTTAGATTTATTTATTTATTTATTTATTTATTTATTTATTTATTCGTTCATTTATTTATTTATTTATTTATTCTTTCATTCATTTATTCATAGTGTATTTATTTATGTATTTACCTTTATTGATTTATTAATGGTAGTGGCAGAAGTATCAATATAGATATAGATATTTTCTTGTTCTTCTTACTGAATTTCTTATAAATATTAATATATCTAGTGCTACTACGGCTATTTTATTATATTTGTAATATTAGTGTATTTATTTGACATACATTACGTGCACGTATATACTATTATGATACATGTGTTTGATGAAATATTATCCCTCTTTTTAGGTATTCTATTACTTTTCTAAGCACTAGTTCGAATTTTGGCTTATCTTTTTTGTAGCTCATTTGGGTGTACGTTTCGTTTTTTGTATTTTGTTTTTAAATGGATCACTGATTGATTGATCAAATGGTTGATTAATTAATTTTTATTATTTATTATTTTATTATTTATTTTATTATTATTATTTTTTTATTTTACATAGTTATTAATACTAAATACAGAGTAATAAAAACACAAATCATATTAGGCATTTCAACTGGGGTTTGGGAGGAGGGCACACTTCCCATGACAGCAGATTTGGTTTTGTTGGTTTTTGTCTTATTTTCAGCATTATAGAAGAAAAAGTGGTGCGAAAGCGAGTCAGTGTGTGTATGGGCAGTTATAGTTGCTTCTTTGTTCTAGTGTGTATGTATATGATATGAATAAACCTGTGTTCATTGTTTTTTATTTGTTTAATACATGTATTTCTGCTTTTATATTTCACACCCCTAAAAAACATCATCAATATATTATTGGAAATTATTTTGTTTAAAATATGTCCTTCGGACCTCTATTGTTGAATGGTATAGGCCTGCCTGGCGAAGATGTGAATGACTGCTGGTATATATCTATCGTAGCTTTTAAGATTAAGAGTGACTCCTTGTGTTGTATTTGTATTTATGACTATCTTCGATGGTTCTCCTTTTATATGTATAACTGTGCTTTATATTTAGACAGTGGTTGTTATTTATTAGATATATTATTGATAGTTATTCACAATGGTTTTATGTAGCGACTTCAGTATTTGTTCTTTAAACTGTCAAGGCCTTGATTCTTTTGAAAAACTAAAAGATGTTTTCAATTCTTTAAGAGCTAAATCATATTCAATCTATATGTTGCAAAATACTCACTTTACAAAGGGAAAAGAACCTGTTTAAGATCCATTTGGGGTGGTGATTGTATTTTTAATAGTAATAATAGTCGGTCTCGTGGAGTCGCCACCTTATTTAATAACAATTTTGGTTATAAAATACATAAGTATTATGCAGATAACAATGGCAACTTGTTGATAATAGATATTACAATTAAAGATTTTATATTTTCCCCAGTTAACTTATATGGACCTAATAGTGACCAGCCTAATTTCTTCACAACTATTACAGACAAAATAAAGGAATTTGGTAATAATTATTATTTAGTTGTTGGTGATTTTAACCTTAGTTTACAAAAATCATTCGATGCTTATAATAGAATGATCGCGAGATCTCGCCAAAATAGACCTATCTGCAAATTGGGCGGCAAAAGCAATGTGAGGCCACGACCATTGTTCAATTATTAACTGTTCCAATCGCATATGTCCGGAAATTCGTTATCCTTCCATCGATATCCAGCCAATGGATATCGGAAACGTTTTTGTATATAAAGAAAATATATGTATATTTCGGATTATACTCAATAAAATATATAACGTGTGCGTGTGTAAATATATCAAAAAATATATGTAGTCAGGACAGCTCTGTACAGAACGTTCCTATACAGGGCGGTCTAGTATTCTCTACTTAGATATGGTAGTAAACAGTAAATAAAATAAAATAAATATATATTTTGTATATACAGAAAATATATGTATATTTCGGACAATACTCAATAGAATATATATATATATATATATATATATATATATATATATATATATATATATATATATATATATATATGAACTTTTAATGTTATTATCACTCAGTATGTTTCATATTTAATTATAAGTATTGTCTGTTATTACTTTTACGTTCATCTAGGTATGAACAAAAAATCATCCGCAAACTTATGTGAGAACGGCTTCGCCGATTCACACAGTTTACTGATGATTTATTTTGTTTATACCCCGATGAACGTAAAAGAAATAACTCCTTAAATAATAATAATAATAATAATAATAATCTCTCTCTCTCTCTCTCTCTCTCTCTCTCTCTCTCTCTCTCTCTCTCTCTCTCTCTCTCTCTCTCTCTCTCTCTCTCTCTCTCTCTCTCAAATATATATATCGATCGATGCCATAACCTGTCATGTCATAACGTATGGAATCTGTCAAATGTTTTGTTTATACTTTTTACGAGATAGTCTTTTAATCTGGCGTTATCAAAACCCTCGGGTACGAGTCGCAGAGACTTTGTCCAAGTTGTTGCACTGCTTTTTAATTTGAACCATTCCGCTGTAAATTTCAGCGGACCGTTTTCTACGGCCATTATACCATCTAATTCGAAATATGTACATGTTAGTTGCCAAAGTTTAAAGTCTCCTACGAAGCTACTCAAGTCGCCCATAACAACCTGTCTGCCACGCCCCCCAATTTGTAAATAGACTAGTTTCAGTCTATTTTGTCAAGGGACGTTACTCTTCGCGCGCATGCGCAATAGGAATGCGTAATACCTCTATTATCAAAATATAAATAATCCTCGAGCCAGAGAAGAAGACTTACAAATGATGTGTGAACTAGATCTGGTTGAGGTATGGCGCGATCATAATCCCATGTCCCAACAGTTTACATGGAGAAGAAAAAATCCCCTTAAACAAGCTCGGCTTGACCTTTTTGATGTCACAAAACCTGTATCCTTTTGTTATTGACACAAATATAACTTCAGGTTATCGATCAGATCACTCTTTGATAAGCTTAAAAGAGAATTTACCTAACCAACAAAAAAGTAATACATATTGGAAATTTAAAGGTACATTCCTGAGTTTGCTACATTGTAAGATGTTTTCGAATAATAAAATATTTCTACGATTAAACTTTCATATTAAATATAGATTCTGGTTTAGAATATCAGTGTCTGTATATTTAGTGTATTTCTGATGGTCTTAATATTTGTAAGAAGCCCAAATTGGATTCTGTCTTCAAATAATTTCGTACGTACGAAAAAACAACAACATATTTTAGAAAATAATATTAAATTTAACTTAGTACATATATTAGAACGATCAGAAACATGTTTAATATACAGCCACTAATATTTTATGCAGAAAAATGTATTTAATATGTAATTACTATCGTCAAAAAGTATTTTATAGTCGATAACATGTTTAAAATTGCAGCAAACTCGAGAATGTCCCTTTAATAACGGTCTACTGGGTGATAAAGAATACGTAAAGGTGGTCAGAGAAGTAATTTCTAACGTAGTGCAGCAGTATACAGCCAAACAAAATGATCAAATATCACTAGACGATATATCTCTATCTGAAATTAATTTTAACTTTAATGATCAGTTGTTTATGGAAGTGTTGCTTGTGGAGATCCGGGGAAACACAATTTCTTATGCCTCA
This sequence comes from Gigantopelta aegis, assembly GCF_016097555.1. Lineage (NCBI taxonomy): Eukaryota > Metazoa > Mollusca > Gastropoda > Neomphalida > Peltospiridae > Gigantopelta > Gigantopelta aegis. Next base: position 21,485,405 of record NC_054699.1, on the reverse strand, counting down.
TTTAAAAAAAAAGAAACAAATAAACTTGAAGAGATTTTAAACGTGGAAATAAAAAATAAATTGGAAAATAACATAGACAATAGTGATTTTGATCTGCTAGAACAAAACAAAAACAAAAAAAACGAGTTAAAAAATATAAGAAGGAAAAAGATGGAAGGCATTCTAATACGTTCCAGAGCCAAATGGATCGACGAGGGAGAGAAAGTTAATAAATATCTTTGCAATTTAGAAAACAGAAACTCTATCAGCAAATCTATGACTAAAATTGTATAAGATAATGGTACTATTGTAACAGACAAACGATATATATGTATGTAAGCTAAGAAATGTTATGAAACGTTGTTTTCATTAAAAGAAGATTTAATTCTAAACAATCTAATTAAAATTAGCTCCACTATTACATGTGGATCTAACAGCAGCCCGTTGGAGCTCATGTTCAGTTGACCTTTCATTCGACCAATCAAACTTTACTTGCAAAATCATGCCAGTGATGTGAAAAGAATTTGAAAACATTCGGGATTATGCCGAGGGTATACGAAATGATTCGGGTGAATTACGAAGTATGCCGGAAACTAATTTCAATATAAAAAAATTATATAAAATTCGTTTTAAGAGAAAAAAAAAACCCGTGATGGTATAGCCATAAAATCTGTTTATACTAGTATACAATCCAGAGTTTAATTATTACTGCACTTTTCCCCCTGTTTTTTCAATTTTGAAATAAACCAACAAGTTCGCCTATTGCATAAATAGTCTCGACCGATATTTTTCGAATTTGTATGCTCCCGAATAACGTTATAAAAGGCGAAGTGTAATTGGTCGATATTTAAATCGTTATTTATAGATGAAATGTCACCTGGACATGGGAGTCCATGCAATGCTGTTAGATCTACTGGTGAGACCAGTAGAGCTAATTTTAATCAGATTGAAATCTAAAGTATGATCTTGATTCCATTTTTCAAAACATTTCGTAGTAAATAAATTAAATGACGAAGAAGCAAATTCCCTTGAAGGAGAAATTACTTTTGATGAATTGTTAAATGCTTTTAAAAAACACAAAAAATAATAAGAGCCCTGGCACAGATGGATTTACCTACGAATTTTATAAATTTTTCTGGAAAGATATTGGCATCTATTTATTAAAAAGGTTTTAAAAAAGGTGAACTTTCTGTCACTCAAAAGCAAAGAATTACTACGTGTATCCCTAAAGGTGATAAACCAAAAAAAGTTTTAAAAAAATTGGCATCCAATCTCTCTCTTGAACTGCTATCTTAAACTACTGTCTTCAGTCATTGCTGAACGTTTAAAAAGGTTCTTACAGAATAAATTAGTCGAGACCAAACTGGTTTCATAACAAATAGATATATTGGTGATAACATTCGTTTAATGTATGATTCGTTGGTTAATACTGAATTATTTAATATTCCAGGGATGCTATTTTTAGTAGATTTTGAAAAAGCCTTTGATTCAATATTCTTGTCCTTCATTGAAAATACTTCATCTTTTTTCGGCTTTTGAAATGACATAAACAATGGATCCAAACATTACATACAAAATATTAAATCTTGCTTAATAATTAATGGTACCTTATCTCCATGGTTCGAAATTCATAGAGGCTGTAAACAAGGCGACCCAATATCTCCATATATATTTTTTATTATGTGCAGAGATTCTTGCTCTTATGATTAGGAATAATCCAGATATTAAAGGTTTAACTTTTAATAATCAGAATCTCCTCATGACACAATATGCAGATAACACCGAATTCATCCTGGATGGGAGTACAAAAACTGTTCGAAACAACAGTTATGGTACTCAATGACTTTTCAAATATGTCTGGCCTGAATATTAACTATGATAAATCCCAAGTTATATGGATAGGTTCCAAAACAAATTGTAAAGATGTCTATTTACCAAAACTAAAACCTGAATGGAATCCAAAAATATTTAAGATTCTTGGAATAAAGTTCACAAAAAATATTAAAGAAATTACCAACATTAATTTTGAAAATAAATTATTTGAAATTAAACAAATTATTAATAGATGGATGAAACGTTTTATTCCCCCCCCCCCCCCCCCCCCCCCCCAGGTAGAATTGCTATAATTAAATCATTGCTTATTTTTAAACTCAATTATCTTTTTTTGACTCTTCTAAACCCCCCAGGCCATTTTCTTAAAGAACTAAACCATATGCTATTTAAATTTGTCTGGAATAATAAACCTGATAGAATGAAAAGAACAGTAGCTTGCCGTCCTGTTAGTGACGGAGGACTTGGTATGGTAAATATATATTAATATGTAAAAGAACAGTAGCTTGCTGTCCTGTTAATGACGGAGGACTTGGTATGGTAAATATATATTCATATGTAAAAGAACAGTAGCTTGCCGTCCTGTTAGTGACGGGGGACTTGATATGGTTGATATATGTATATGTAAAAGAACAGTAGCTTGCCGTCCTGTTAGTGGAATTTTAAGACAATTGCGACCCTGAAATATCGTTCGTGACTTATTATGGTGTTGTTCAAGCAATTAGAAAATATTTCTCAAGTTTAAAAATTGTACAACCAGACACCTTCTCTTTACTGGATGACACTAATGTTATGAGGAAACTCCTCTCAATTAAAAAGGGCTCTAAACAATACTATTATATATTAACAAATAAAAAATAACATTATAAAGGCTGAATCAAAATGGGAAGAATTATTTCATTCCGATATCGACTGAACAAAAATATATTCCAAGCCGTTTAAGACAACCCCAGATACAAAGTTACGATGGTTTCAGTGCAGGTTACTACATATAATTATCACAACTAATCTGTTTTTATTAAAAATCAACAAAACTGATAATAATTTTTGTACATTTTGTAAAGGCACTCCAGAAACTATAGTTCATCTCTTTTGGGAGTGTATTCCAGTCAAAGCATTTTGGAATGCTTTTGTCCAGCTGATACACGATAACTGTCCACACATTTGTCTCTTGATTCCGAATTGATTCTTCTTGGTGAAAATAAAACAATAACAGATGATATATTTTATCTCTTTTTATTACTTTCAAAGTTCTTTATTTACAAATGTAAAGTAACGGATACATTACCAAATATTAAACATTTCAAATATGTTCTAAAATCAAGATATATAATTGAACGAAGCATTCATCGTGGTAAAAGTTTACACCATAAATTCCAAAGAAAATGGGCTATGTATCATAATTTATGTAATATGTAGCCAGGCAATACTTGGATAGCATTTTATAGTAATATTTTGTTTTTGTGTGTTTTTGTATTTCGATTGTCATATACAACCCAATTATAATGGTGTATGTTTTTGTGGAGGTTTTTTATAATGAAATGTTGTATGTGTATATATCAATGTATGTCTGTCTGTCTGTCTGTCTGTATGTATGTATGTGTGGATGGATGTATGTATGAGTCTGAACATGTAAGTGTATGTCGGTGTACATCGATATGTAAATATACCTTTTTCATCTTAATGTCTATATATGTGTGCGTGTATGTAATGGAAGGAATATTTTAATAAATGAATCTTCGCAGAACTCCTTTTCAGATTTAACTAGCTTACACCTAGCTTACAGTTTCAACTCTCTCTCTCTCTCTCTCTCTCTCTCTCTCTCTCTCTCTCTCTCTCTCTCTCTCTCTCTCTCTCTCTCTCTCTCTCTCTCTCAATTATAATACATTTACATGTTTAAATATCCATCACTTCTCCCTGGTTGGTGATGGATACAAGTGTAAACAGGGCTTCTGTGAAGAAGAAAAAACTATTACTACTATAATTACTACTACTATTACTATTGCTACCACCACTACTATTGTTGTTGCAGCTACTATTATTGGGGCCACATGCCCAAGATAAATACAAATTTAATGTTCATAGTTCCTAAATTCAAGAACCATAACTCTATTAAAAATGGACTTGATAACATTTCATAAAAGCCAAATTCGATCTGACCATAACTCTGTCAATTCCATCTTTAACAGTTATGTCCCTTTAAGAAATCTCCATGAAAGTCAAAAGTGATCTGTAACTGTACAAGATAAAGCTATATAAAAGCTTTGAGCTCAATAGTGGACTAATAAACATGCTGTCACATGTCATATTTTATGTATGCGTTACTTTTGTTGACGGGCATTCTAAATAAGTGAATTTGATTTGTGTGCGTGACTTTTGTTGTGTGGTGTAGTATGATGCACGGGCAGTGTGTGGATGAGCAGTGGAAGACACAGGATAATGGTGTATTGTATTGGGATGGGCAATTCATGGAAAGCACGTACTAATTGTGTCGGGGAAATGCGTAAATAGAAAGAATTATTAGGTGTTGGGCAGTTATCATTTTCGTTAAGGAGGAAGGTGCTCTCGTATTTCTCACGGTGTTAAGACGTAAGTTTTGATTCTTATTACTAGATTGTTGTAAATGACTTTGTGAATATTAGATACCGTATTTGTGCAATAATGATTATGTATAGTTATAATTTGTTAAATGTTGGGCAATGCATGTACACGTTTATAGTGATATTTGTTTGTAAATAATTTGGTACATGTATATATACTACTCAAAAGAATTTAAGGGTCAGACGATATTTTCGACATTATTTTCTGAATGTCAATTATATTAGCTAGACCATAATGTCACGCATGGTATTGTTCCATTTTGACGAAAGTGGGTCTAAGCAACCTATAAATGAATTAAAATCCACTGTCATTGACACTGTCGACTAGTTCTAATGGCGAAAACATACTTACATTTGCACGTAAATTAGGGCGAAAGCGAAAGGTCTGCTAAGTGCCCATAACTTGCTTTTTCACAAAGCGCTTCATTTGCACGCTTTGCACGTGTATTCCATGTTCCCAATGCTGAATTTCCGTATAATTGGAGCTTGCGTTCGTGTACGGTGCACACTCCAAATTCGACAATGGTACGACTTCAACTGACTATCGACTTGGCTTCAGGATGGCAATACGCAAAGAAATGTTGCTCTGAGACTTGGTGTCAGTCAGAGTGTCGTTGGCCGACTGTGGCAACGGTACCAAGCAACGAATTCTGTTCGAAATCGTCCACGTTCGGGAAGACCCCGAAGCACTACAAATAGAGAGGACCGCTACATCACCAATATGGCTCTACGTCAACGCACAACCACTGCACGCCGATTACGTGACAATCTGCGGACTGCGACTGGAACTCGAGTGTCTGATCAAAACCATACGCAATCGTCTGAGAGCCAATAATCTACGCTGCCGTCGCCAGGCTGTTCGACCACCACTCCTACCACGTCACAGAACGGCCAGACGTCACTGGTGCACGCTTCATCTGCGGTGGCAACGTGTTCAGTGGGGTCGAGTGATGTTCACTGATGAGTCCAGGTTTAGTCTCCAGTTCAACGACGGTCGGGTTCGTGTCTACAGACGTCCTGGGGAGCGCTTCGCTGACGTTAACGTTAGACAACGTCACCGGTTCGGTGGTGGCAGCGTCATGGTGTGGGGCGGCATCTCTATCCACCACAGGACCCCCCTTTATGTGGTGGATGGCAATCTGAATGGAATCCGCTATCTGAATAAGATTATCCGGCCGTTGGTTCTCCCAGGCCTTCAGCAGATTGGCGGCGGGGCAGTTCTGCAGGATGACAATGCCAGACCCCACCGCGCCAGGGTGGTAACGGACTTTCTCAGACAACAAGGTATCGCCAGGATGGATTGGCCAGCATATTCGCCTGACTTGGCCCCAATACAGAACGCCTGGGACGAATTAGGCAGGAGAGTTCGGGATAACCATGCCCCTCCGGCCAACTTTCATGATCTGGGTCAACTTCTTATGGAAACAGTTTAAAACAATTGTGACGTAGTTTTCGCAACTTTAAACAAACACGCGTCATAACTGGCTATGCCACGTGCGTTACATTTACTGTAGTATCTCAAGACGGCTGCGAGTGACGCTGCAATCACCTGCTATTCCATGCGCATGCGCTGATCCAGCTAATATAAAACGACATGAAACAATCTCATGAACAAGCGGGCATAGGCCCGCTAGACCAGTTCTTTAGGTGAGAACAATGTCATGGGAATATAAGTAGTCTCTTGATTAAAATGAATGGCATTTTGTTCAATTTATGAGGCTGAAATCTCACAGCTAGCTGGTCTACTTGGAATTGAGCCCACCACTGAGACCTATCGTCTGTCGTCTGCTCGACTGCTGCGCTTCATCCACATGCCACAGAAATCCTGTGTATTTGACGCAATATTTACCTAAAATACTCCCAAATAAAATCTGTGTGCGTCATGGTTGACAGAAAATATTTCCGATGTCAATCGATGTTATATTATTATTTTTTTAATTCGTAAAAACCTAACGATTACAAAGTTCAAAACGAAAATAGCCAAACGGTTTAACTGGTTCCCAACCTTATCAATATGTTTAACGTAACTTAATGTAAATCCAGTGTGACTGGTGTAGCGTGTTTGTTGTCTAAATGTAGATCATCGCGACAATGTCGAAACCGCGGTCTGTATACGAATATCAGATAACAGTTAACAAGCCGCGAGATTTTAGTTCGATCTATAGATCTTTTTTTTTTCTTCTTTTTTTCTTATTGTTCTTTATTGTTTTAATACATGTATTTAATACATGTATTTGGTTGAGCATATCTCGTAATAGAAGTTAGTCATAATTATTACGTAGTTTGTAAATTTAATTAATCAACGCGTTTGCTATGGTGCTTTAAAGACATTGGTGGAGATTTTCATGCAAAGAATACGGCGATGCCAGTGAAAAAATTATTTACATAATAACAGAATCATTCTTACACCAATCGAAAGATTTCCTTTCAAGGATGCAGTGAAACTTTGGGCAAGGATGACAAATCGCAGACTTACTCACAATTGAATAAATTGTGATTTCTCTGCCTTGCTGGCCATCTATCTTCAAGGTCCTTGGAATGAATAGATTATCAATAGGCTTATTATAGCAAAATAAACAAATGCATCACAAATTATATCTTTTTTATTTCATTCAGCAGTGAAGCATAACAAACTATCAGCACATAAAATAAAACAAACAAACTTATTATTTATGAGCAGGTTGATATATCATATCATATGGTGTTATTACAAGGATCAGAGGAAAATAGAAAAAAAGTACATTAAAAATCTGAAAAAATTCACAAGATTTTAAACTGTATTAGGGGCCTTATGAGTTGCTCAGATCGCATCTGAGGGCCTGCATTAAAAACATTTCCTGGGGGAGGGTCCCCAGACCCCCGCCACATCCGCCTTTTGCTGCAAAATCCAGTGGGGAAAACTTGCCACCACTCAAGAAATCCTGGGCAGAACCCTGTACGTGGTCGATTAATTTAGGAATTTTGTTAACTGGAAGAGCTAGGGATGTGTACGCAAGGTTGAGTAGTGAAGAGGCTAGTGACTATGATACACTTAAGAAAGCATTGTTACATAGATATGATCTTACAGAGGAAGGATTTCGATTAAAATTTAGAGGATCCAGGGTTCAACAGGGAGAAACGTATGCACAGTTTTTGAATAGAATAATAAGTTACGTGACTAGATGGATTTAACTTAGTGGAGCTCCATTAACATATGATGGTTTGTTAGACTTGCTCTTGAGAGAACAAATCTTATTTTCTGCAGGGTCTGATTTGACATTATTTTTCAAGGAAAGAGTACCAGAGAATGCGACAAAGATGGTGGAGTTGGCAGATAGATTTCTTGAGGCAAGAAAGGGGCAAAAATGGAAATAGTCGAGACAGAAGAGTGAGATCAGGAGGAAGTGACGGAGAGATGCACATGGGAAGAGGACGAAGCGGCATTGACCACGGGGGTAGTGGTAATTCAACGATGTCGGGTAATGATAAGAAAACTGAGATCAAGCCGTGGCAACCACGTTGTTTTGTTTGTGTTAGGAAAGGTCATATCGCTAGGGATTGTCAACAGAATAAGACTGTAGATAGACGGAATAGGGAAGTGATAGGATGTTGTGATATCTCAAGGGAGGAAAAACCATGGAGAGTGGGTTCAAATATTGTCAAGATGGTTGTGTCGGGGAACTATGTTACCATACTTAGAGATTCTGGTTGTTCAACAATTGCGATTAACCGTAAGTTGGTACCTGAGAGTGCTATGACAGGGGAAACTGGAATTTGGAAAGGTATTGATGGAGTTGAAGGTGAACGTCCTTGGTGTAGGATAAACATAGATAGCCCATTTTTCACAGGAACAGCAGAGGCACTTGTATTTGATAATGCTATATTTGATATTGTGATTGGTAACATTTCAGGAGCTCGTGAAGTGGTTGACCCAAACCCATCGTGGAATACGTTGAAGATTTATGGTACGAGTGAGATGGAAGATAAACTGAAGAAACCAGAAACAGAGGAGGTATACACAGTAGGAGTAGTGGAGACAAGATCACAGAAAAAGGTAAAATGCACCAAATCATTAAAGATGACCGATGTAAAAGTTGATGTGATGACTGTAAACGAGATCCAGACAGAACAAAAGGAGGACGCGACTTTAAAAAGAGAAGGTCACAGATGAGAATGTTTCAAGATTCATCTTTAGAAAAGGCATCTTAATGAGAGAGTTCAAGTCGAAAAAGGTAGAACATGGAAAAGCATTCACTCAGTTAGTAGTTCCAAGTAGCTTAAGAGCACAAGTAATGGAAGTGGGACATGAGACGATGATGGCGGGACATTTAGGTACAACAAACTATAGATAGGATACAAAGACATTTTTACTGGCCGGGAATGCAAAATGATGTAAGAAGATTTTGTCAATCGTGTGATGCCAAAAGACCATACCTAAAGGAAGAGTGGGGAAAGTTCCATTGGGTCAAATGCCATTAATAGATACACCATTTCAGAGGGTCGCAATGGATTTGGTGGGACCAATTGATCCGATGACGGAACGCAAAACTGACAATTGTAGATTATGCTACGAGATATCCAGAGGCCATTCCTTTACAGAATATTGATACTGTGACAGTAGCAGAGGCATTGATATCGGTATTCAGCAGAGTGGGTATGCCAACTGAAATCTTGACGGACATGGGGACAGTTTACTTCAGGAGTGATGAAGGAAGTAGGACGTTTATTATCTATTAAACAGATGACCACAACTCCATACCACCCAATGTGTAATGGCTTGGTTTAATGCAACACTAAAGTCCATGCTAAAGAATATGTGTTCTGAACAACCAAAATAATGGGATAGATACATTGATGCATTACGTTTCGCATACAGGGAAGTTCCACAAGAAAGCTTAGGATTTTCACCTTTTGAATTATTGTATGGTAGAACGGTTCGAAGGCCAATACAGATTCTAAAGGAACTATGGATGGACGAGGCACAAGGGGAAGATGTGAAAACGATGCACCAGTACGTGATTGATTTAAGAGAGAGGTTGGAGGAGACTCGTTCACTAGCGCAAAAGGAACTGGAGAAGGCATCTACAAGATACAGGGAGTATTATGACACAAAGGCAAAAGATCGACACTTCAAGGTAAACGATAAAGTGTTGTTGTTACTACCAGAAAGTCATAGTAAACTCTTAATGAAGTGGAAACGTCCATTTGAAGTAGTGGAACGATTAGGAAAGATGGATTATAGGATCAGACATGACGATGGAAAAGTAAAAACGTATCACGCTAATCTTTTGAAAGAGTACAAGGTGAGGGATGTTATTGATCAAACAAATGTTGGAAATAAAACGCATATAATATCTGTGTGTAGAAGATGATTCTTCAGATGCAGTGGAGATACATCCAGAGATTGAATTGCCGGTGTTGGAGTCGACTGAGGCTTGGGCAGACTGTCACATACCGAGTGAGTTAACCGAACAACAAACGAGTGAGGTGAGAGAGGTGTTGGAAAAGTATGATGATGTTCTAACAGACAAAACAGGTTCGACGAATTTAGATACATTTTCTGTAAAACTAACATCAGAGGATCCTGTTAGGTCAAAACCATACCCTACCCCACATAGTCTTACGGATGTAGTCAAGAAAGAGCTTGATCAAATGCTAAAGATGGATGTGATTGAGTCATCTAATTCTGCTTATGCTAGTCCAATTGTACTGGTAAAGAAAAAGGAAGGTACATTCAGATTTTGCATAGACTATCGGAAATTGAACAGAATTGTTGTATTCGATGCTGAACCGATCCCCAATATTGAGGAAATGTTTACAAAGTTGTCCAGGGCTTTATTTTTCAGTAAGCTCGATTTTACTAAAGGTTATTGGCAAATACCTGTTAAAGATGATGATAGAGACATAACGGCATTTGTAACACCAGATGGGTTATTCCGCTGGAAATTGTGAGTGCTCCCGCAGTTTTTACAAGAATGATGAGGAAATTGTTACATGGCCTAGACCAAGTTGTGAATTATATTGATGACATTTTGATTTATACAGAAACGTGGGAAGAACATGTGAAAATTCTGGAGTTGGTGTTAGAAAGATTGAGGAAAGCTAATCTTACCGCAAAATCAAGTAAATGTTTTATAGCACATCACAGTTTAGAATTCTTAGGACATGTGATTCAGAAAGGAGAAGTCATGCCAGAGGAAAGTAAAGTTCCAAAGATTCTTAAAGTGCAAAAACCAACGAACAAGAAGCAAATGAGGTAATTTCTGGGTTTGATACGATATTACCAAAAGTTTATTCCATATTTTTCAGCTATTGCAGCACCGTTGACTGATCTGACCAAGAAAGGAGTCAAGAATCATTTGGAATGGAATGAACCAGCCATCCGAGCATTCGAGAGACTGAAAGAGTTGATGTCCCAAGCACCGATTTTGAAATTGCCTAATCTAAATGAAAAGTTCATTTTACAAACAGATGCATCGGGAACAGGTGTAGGTGCCGTAATGTTACAAGAATGTGATGGCAAGTTATTTCCTATTAGATATTTGAGTCGAAAACTGAAACCTCGAGACGAAATATGCTGTGGTGGAACAAGAGTGTCTGGCAATCGTTTGGGCGATAGGCAAGTTGAAGCAATACCTATATGGTAAAGAGTTCATTTTAGAAACGGATCATAAATCACTGACGTGGATTAACCACGCGAAGATGACCAACAGTCGAGTTATAAGGTGAGCCTTAAGCATCCTTAAGCATGCAACCATTCAGGTATGCATGTCGAAGCATCCGTGGTGTGGATAATGTGGGGGCGGACTTGTTGAGCAGATGTGGAGACACCAAATATGAGAGTCTGTAAATAGGTGCTGTATTGTTTTGGTAGCTAATGGGGTATTCTTTTTATGACACATGAATTTGTGGAATTTTCTGGAAGAAATGTCTTAAGTTTGGGTGTGTGTCACATGTCATATTTTATTTATCCGTTACTTTTGTTGACGGGCATTCTAAATAAGTGAATTTGATTTGTGTGCGTGACTTTTGTTGTGTGGTGTAGTATGTTGTACGGGCAGTGTGTGGATGAACAGTGGAAGACACGGGATAATGGTGTATTGTATTGGGAAGGGCAATTCATGGAAAGCACGTACTAATTGTGTCGGGGAAATGCGTAAATAGAAAAAATTATTAGGTGTTGGGCAGAGTTAGCATTTTCGTTAAGGAAGAAGGTGCTCTCGTATTTCTCACGGTGTTAAGACGTAAGTTTTGATTCTTATTACTTAGATTGTTGTAAATGACTTTGTGAATATTAGATACCGTATTTGTGCAATAATGATTATGTATAGTTATAATTTGTTAAATGTTGGGCAATGCATGTACACGTTTATAGTGATATTTGTTTGTAAATAATTTGGTACATGTATATAAAATACGGGATTGTAGAATGCAATGCATGCAATGCATTTTATATTGTTACAGCGGGTGTTCCCAGGTGTAGAATCCTGAGGTTGGGGTGGATACTAAACTCTTTGATTGATGTGAGTGGACTCATATGGTTGGATTCCCGAGGTTGGATTCCCGAGATTGGATTTATGAGGTTACTCTGGCGATTGAATTCCCGAGGTTGGATTCCTGTGACTGGATTAGAGGTTGGATTCCCGAGGTTGTATTTTAGAGGTTGGACTCCTGCGATTGGATTCCCGAGGTTGGATTCCTGTGACTGGATTAGAGGTTGGATTCCCGAGGTTGTATTTTAGAGGTTGGACTCCTGCGATTGGACTCCTGCGATTGGATTCCTGAGGTTGGATTCCTGAGGTCGGAATCAGGAGGTGTATACGAACAACCAGGGTGGTGTGGATTGCAGACGTGGTCTCTTTAAAATTCCGTAGTTATTTTGATATTTATATTTGGAACGTTTGTAACAGCACTGAGTAATTTTCATTTCGGAAACTGTTCTAGAACAAACTGTGTACATTTAAGTACTGTGGTTATGTTTATTTTAGTTTTTTCCAACATGGGGTTGGATTGATGGATGAATGGGGTGAATGAGATGAGTGGTGAGTGATTGTGGGGCTTTGTTGTATATATATATATATATATGTGTGTGTGTGTGGGGGGGGGGGGGGGTTGGTATTAAATATATAATATTTAATTTTTGTTGAGTTATCTTTTCCATAATCTTTGGTACGTGACCCATGCATATTATAACGTTCAGGCAGAAAGTACATGGAACAAACTCCAGATACAAAATATTTCTATATCAGAGAAGTTATATTTTTATATTTTCATTTACAAATATTGTAAATTTTGTGTTTCGAGTGTCCGCTTTTCATTACAAAACTCTGTATACTGAAACGACTCCTTCTTTTCCATGCAAATAGACAGGAAATGTGTTCTCCGTTTCGAGTCTCAATTTTCCCTCTTCTGCCAGTTTCTTGAAGAGAGGCAGCGTGGTATCTCGGTACTCGTCGATCTCACTAGCGTTTTCTGCCCGCGTGACATTCACAAACACGCCACCTAGAAACAGGGATGTAAAAAAAAACAATACATTGAAACACAACAAACCTGGAGACTGGTAGGTAAAACAACACAACAAACCAAGCTACACTTCACCTAGGGATAGGCGGTGAAAATACTACATTGAAACACAACAAATCAAGCTATACTTTATCTAGATACAAGAAGGTAAACATACTACACTAAAACACAACAAACCAAGAGACAGGGAGGTTTTAAAAAAATTTCTGTGAAAAACTTTATAGAACCCTGGATACCAGGTACAGAGCTGGCAACTCCATAGCAAACATGGTCCCCAGGCTCCATATTCATAAACGTACTTAAGTCAATGTATGATACCTAAATACATACTTAAAGTACATAAATAAGTATCATACATTGACTTAAGTACGTTTATGAATACGGAGCCTGGGGTCTACCAGGGACATTTTAATATTGGACTACATGTTAATAAAGGCCCCTGCGTATGCTATAACCTCACCGTGGTGCAGGGGTGTAACATTCTCTTTGAGAATGACCAATACAGCACAAAATTGAAGTTTTGAGTAAAATTCTGTGATATTTGTGCTTTTGCACAGTTCTTTACACTGTTTTTGTTTAAGTCTTGAATTTTTATATTGATGTTGATCATCACTTTATTTATTTGCATTACCATAGTTTGATACCCAATAGCCGATGTATTTTTCGTGCTAGGGTGTCGTTAAACATTCATTCATTCATTCATTTGTTAATAAAGGACTACATTTCATTCATGTACACATCACAATGTTGTCATTCAAACCATTAACACTGTATTCTCTTTTTGAACTTTATTATATTAACAAAATTGCTAAAATATCTCTACAAATGCCTTCCTGTCCAATCATTTCATCATAAAGACCGGCTTATTGTCGAACTTTCCATCGCTGAATTCGTCATAGAATTCACTGAGCGTGACATCATTGTACACACAAACGCCAAACCAGTCCTTGATGGGTCGGTAACGACCTTCAATGACTATTGATGCGACAATGAATGACATACTGACCCGTCTTTTTCAAAATTTCAATGAATGCGGAATTTGCATCACAAAACATCCATTTTGTTTGCGGGAGTAGCAGCCAATTGCTGCTATCTAGACGCATTTTTAACAGTTTGTAACAAAATAAAAAATAAAATAAATTCAGGGGCGGGCGCATTTTTTCAGGTACAGGCGGGGACTATCACCAACTCTTTTTTTATATATTTGGCCTTAGATGTTTAACGTCACTCCACGGGGAAAAAATACATCGGCTGTGGAGTGTCAAACTATGGTAAATGCAACAATAATGTGATGATAACCATCAATATAAAAATTCAACAGTTAAATTAAAACAAAGTGTAAAGAATGTGCAAAAATACAAATATCACAGATAAGTCAAATTAAAATTTTGAATAAAAGTCAGTGTCATGTAAAAATTGTAATAAAGGTTCTGGATGAAATCGAAATGATTCCAGCACATTTCTTTGACCAAATATATCTTTTCTAGTTTCTTTTAAATGAGTACACTCCACCAAAATGTGCCGTACCGTCTTAATACACTGACAGTGGCCACACTGAGGTGGAGGATCCTTCTTCAAGATAAATGAATGGGTCAAGTAAGTATGACCGTTTCGAGCATGACACAAGACCATTTCATCCTTCCTGCACTGCCTATAGGAGGACTGCCATTCTCGCAAAACCGGCTTGATACCATGAAGCTTCTTCGCAACCACACCGTCCCAACCATGTTGCCAAGTCAAAAAGATAAATTGGTTGAAACTATATTTGAAATCAGTATACGGCATACCAACCCTGGCATGAGGCAAATCCAAAGCAAGACTTGGCAGCTGAATCTGCCTTTTCATTACCCTTGATGCCAACATGGCTGGGCACCCAACAAAATACAATATCTTTATTGGCAATGGATAAAAAGACACGCTTTCGTATTTCGTAAAGCTTGGAGACACGAAAGTGAATCTTGTGCAAATAATAAATTTAGATGCACTAGAATCCACTATTTCGTCCAAAGCTTTAATGACTGTCCAAACTTCAGCACTAAAAATTAATGAGGAGTCAAGGTTGTAAAACAAAATATGAAGGAGTTTCCAAAGTGTCTGCTAAAACAATGTTGGAAATCGACAAACAACGCTGAATGTGAAGACCAAATGTACGAATAGGATATGGCCTTGCATCAAACAACTTCATATATTTGTTATCAAACACTGCTTAATGTGTTGGGATGTTTTGGTGATGATTTAATCTTGGTAACATACTCTTGAGAAAGCTTTGCATGTCTAGCACCGAAACAAGGTTCGCGCGCATCAACATATACTCTTCAAAAGAAGAAACGCAAAACCACATGGTCGTAACATTTGGAGAATTGATTTAATTATTGAATGGTGAGTCCGATAATTACCAAATGTTGCAGGATTGTTCACAATTCACTCTAGTCCATTGTGAGTAAGTGATAGGACACACCACCAAGGTCAAGGTCATCTGGAGTCAATACCGGGTGTGGCCTCCGCGTGTGTTGACAACTGCCTGGCACCGCCTGCCCATTGAAGCAACCAGAGTACGGATGACGTCCCGGGGGATGGTGGCCCACTCGGCCTGCAAGGCTGCTGCCAGCTCGGGCAGGGTCTGGGGCTGTGGTTGTCGCTGTCGGAGGCGTCGGTCCAACTCGTCCCATAGATTCTCAATTGGGTTCAAATCTGGTGATATCGATGGCCAAGGAAGGACATTAATGTTGTTGTTCTGTAGGAAAGCCGTTGTGAGACGTGCTGTGTGAGGCCTGGCGTTGTCATGTTGGAACACTGCGTTGGCGTTGGCCATAACTGGAACGATGTGTGGCCGGAGGATCTGGTCAATGTAGCCCTGTGCATTCAGGTTGCCCTGCACGTGGACCAGGTCAGTTCTGCCAGTGTGTGAGATGACTGCCCACACCATGACACTACCCCCGCCGAATCTGTCCACTTCCTGCACGCAGTTTGCCGCATAACGTTCACCACGACGCCTATACACGCGACATCTTCCATCATGACGTCGGAGCAGAAATCGGGACTCGTCACTGAACCACACCTGTCTCCATCGCAGTTGAGGCCATTGTCGATGAATCTGGCACCACTGCAGTCGGAGTCGACGGTGTTGTGGTGTTAAGATGACACCTCGAACTGGACGTCTGGCACGAATTCCTACCTCACGTAGGCGGTTCCGTACGGTCTGGTCGGATATCCTGCGCAAACCTGGTATTGCTGCGGCTGTGGAGGTGGCAGTAGTCAATCGTTCCCGAAGGTGGCGTACCCGGATGTAGCGGTCCTGCCCGGGGGTAGTGACCCGTTGTCGACCGGATCTAGGGAGGTCACGTGTTGATCCATGTTGCTGGTAACGGTCCCACAGTCTGGAGATGGTGCTTGGGGACACATGGAATGCCCTGGCAACGGCCGTTCTGGATTCGCCTGCGTCTAGTCGGCCGATGGCATTGTTTCTCTGCGGTTCACTGAGACGTGGCATGTCCTGGATTGTCAACTGTCGGCCAGATACAGAGGCCAGGCAAGCGAACACCCTGCACTTTTATACTGTCGGTGTTCATGTTGCACGTGCAGACAACGCACGTGCAGTGGTGACATGGTTTGCACGTGGCTGCGTTTTTACGAATATTCACATTTTGGAACTTTATTGTACAGTAGCTGCGTTTTATCGAATGTAACCGTGGGAATGTGTTTGGGACATGCAATGACCTTATATTCACAAAGCATGATCCGGTAGGAAACATAAAATCGGAGTTATAACCCATTTGTACCCTTTTGCGTTTCTTTTTTTGAAGAGTATACAAGCTCTCTTTAGGAGATGTTCTAAATGCACAAAGACAAAGCCAAAGTCCCTGCTTGTGTATAAGATCTAAGTAAGACTTGCGTGTCGACCCATACACAATGCATGCATAATCAAGTTTTGACCTAAAAAGAGATCGTTACAGACGGAGCATAACCTTGCGGTCTACTCCCCATTCCGTATTACCAATAACTTCTAAAATATTGAGAGCTTTTCAGCTCTTCTTTTTAACATATTTAAGATGGGGCACAAAAGATAGCTTCCCGTCAAATATAACCACCAGAAATTTAGTCTTCTCCACAACTGGAATTGGATTTTTGTTCAATTTTTATCTCTAATTGGAGACCTCTTTCTGGCAGATATGCATACACACCGTTTTGCCTTTGAGAATCTAAAGCCATTGTCAGTTACCCATGGTAAAGTTTGTTTTATTTAACGACGCCACTAGAGCACATTGATTTTTTTTATCTTATTGCCCATGGATTAAGTTTATTTAAACAAAGCTGCAACTTACGTTCAATGATACTCATATTGGACGATCTATAGCAAATCTGAAAATCATCGACATGTAACGAGCAATCGACACCAGGTGTTAAACACTGGGTGATGCTGTTAATTTTCACAGAAAATAAAGGTACGTACAGGATACTACCCAGATATACACCCATCTTTTGTGGGTGAATATCGGACAAAGTAGACCCCACCCAGACTTTAAATGATCTATCTTTTAAAAATTGAGAAATAAAAACAGAAAGTCGACCTCTAAGGCCCAAGTTGATCCCACCCGGATCTATCTTTTAAAAGCTGAAAAAAAGGAAGTCAGCCTCCAATGCCCATGCCATGGAGATCGTTTAAAATCCCATACTTCCACGTGGTATCGTAAGCTTTCTCCAAATAAACAAAACACTGACACTAAGTGCTGATTATGGACGAAAGCTTCCCTACAAAACGTTTCAAATCAAACAAGATGATCAACTTATCAATTTATGGGATTCAAAATACCAGACAAATCTACGATTGATCAATCATTCCACAGTTTCACAAATGCAACTTGTCAAAGCGATAGGTCGATAACTAGTAGAATTAGTTGGATCCTTGCCGTGCTTAGGAATAGGAATGATAATTGCTTTCCTTCAATCAGAAAGAAAGTCACCAGAAATCCAGATATTATTAAACTTATTTAAAAGAATCATCAAACCATGATTCAGGTAAATGTTTCAATAATCGATAACAAATTTCATCTGGTCCTAATGAAGCATGATGTGCTCTATGAAGAGCATCCTGCAATTCCTCCATAGAGAATTGTTTGTTGTATACTTCATTATTTTCAGATGAAAAATGTATGGACTGTTTTTCAGCTTTAGTTCTGACAGATATAAAATCATCTGTACTGAAAGCAGAAGATGAGTTATGAGAAACGTTGTCTACCACTGCATTAGAAATGTTACGACGATGAACTATATTACTGGATTCTTTACCCTTTATTTTACGGATCCTATTCCAGACAGATTTCACATATGTTTCTGAATTCAACTTGAAGACAACATTTCTCTCCATTCGACAACATTTCGAAATAACTATATTTTAGACACCAAACAGCTGTGAATGCCTGGTAGTAGTTCAAGAAGAGCACTGGTGACGTACATAATACGCCAGTGAAACGTAGGTCGCGGTGACCTAGATATGGTATGCAACACATCACCATTCGATGTTGTACTCACATGCAAGGTTTGATGAACCTATATGAATTGATAAGGAAGATATGGCCAGGACAACGATTTCCCATTAATGTACTGTAATGCGTCAAAAGTAGGTCGCGATGACCTAGTTCATGTTAGACAACAAATAGCCGTAGTGTAAAAATGTGCTGATAAATCGATAAGCAAATATTCACAGATGCTCCGGTCCTTTCCTGGTACATTCCCAGTTTTCTCCGGCAGATGTCAACATTTGGTTGACAAAACGTTGAGACTTTTACAGAGTGGTTTTAAACAGAGACTTGTTTTTATTATACATACCTGGTTTTATAACAGCCAGGAGTTCCTTGAAACCAGCCACTGGAACACAGTTATGTCCTACCCCTCCACTCATCGTTACTGCGTCATAGATTCCTGCAACAAATAAACAATTCATTAAAGAATAGACCCCCCATGGCTCAACCTTTTTAATGACTGATATAAATACAATTAATATATATATATATATATATATATATATATATATATATATATATATATATATATATATGTATGTATGTATGTATGTATGTATGTATATATGTATATATGTGTATATACATATACATATACATATACATATACATATACATATACATATTGTTATTATGAAAATATAATGAATACATATACATGTAGCAATATATAATAAGACTGATTTAGTACATGGCTTATTTGGAGATCGCAGGGTTTCAGGTTTTTATATCATTCAAAACAACTTTTTTTCTTCTTATGCCATCTATCTCTGTCTTGTCTTATTCTTCTTCTTCTTCTAAATCGTCTCCCTTCTAATTCGCTATTTTCTCTGTTCTCGTTTAAATCTCGGATCATAAAAATATATAGTTATATTATAGATCACTGTCCACGTCCAACAGTATGTATGTGTTGAACTTTAGTCTGAATCAGTTTCTATTAGTTTTGTTATTTTTAACATATTTTGTTGTTGGTTAGAACATGGATATATATATATACTGTAAACCGTATTAATATTGCGACGTGTTTTTTTCGCGAATGTATACCTTAGCGCATGTTCGCGACGTGTAAATTTCGCGAACGATGGTTGACAGCTAAAAAAAAAAGTGGATAAAGACAGCTCACTGTAATTATTATAAAGTTACTGTCTGTAAATCAATATTCTGTCATCCTACATCAAGCAATTGTGCCTGGTACAGTGTCTATAGGCGTTGGTTGCTCGTTATATGTCGACGATTTTCAGATTTGCTACAGGTCGTCCAGTATGAGTATCATTGAACGTCAGTTGCACCACTTAGATCCTCAGCTGTTTCTGGACAGACCTCCGGTTCCAGTTGTGGAGGAGACCAAATTTCTGGGGATTATTTTTGACAGGAGGCTGTCTTTTGTTCCTCATTTACAGTATGTGAAAGAGAAGGGCATAAAGGCCCTCAATGTTGGCAAGACTAAATGGGAAGCAGATCGAAAGGTTATGCTCCGACTTTACAGATCTTTAGTTCGGTCTAAACTTGATTATGGGTGCATTGTGTATGGGTCGGCACGTAAGTCTTACTTGCAAATGCTAAATCCTATACACAACCAGGTACTTAGGCTTTGCCTTCGTGCTTTCAAAACATCTCCCGTATATTATTTTTACAGACTCACTTTCGTGTCTCCAAGCTCTACAGTACATGGAATTGGAGCATCCCTTAGTTGGGATGGTGATATGAAAGTGTGTCTTTTTATCAATTGCCAATAAAGATGTACCCAGCCATGTTGGCATTAGGGGTAACGAAAAGGCAGATGTTGCTGCCAAGTCTGCTTTGAACTTGCCCCATGTCCATGTTGGTGTCCCCTACAGTTTTTAAATTTCATATTAATAAATATATCTTTTCGACTTGGCAAGATGATTGGGACGGTGCGGTTCCAAACAAGCTTCATTCTGTCAAGCCAGTCCTGAGAGTGGCAGTCATCCTACAGGCGGTGCAGGAAGGATGAAGTAGTGTTATGCCGTGCCCGCATCGGCCATACATATCTGACGCAATCATTTATTTTAAAGAAGGACCCTCCCCCTCAGTGTGAACATTGTCAGTGTACACTGACTGTGCGCCACATTTTGGTGGAGTGTGATCATCTCAAGCGGACGAGAAATGATATATTTGGCAATAGAAATGTTTTGGAATCTTTTAAATTCTATCCAGAATTAATTGTAAACTTTTTAAAACACTTTGACTTCTATACAAAGGTTTAAAATATACTTACCTTGATTTTATGTATTGTATTATACTTTTCCCCCACAGCTCCTTACACTGTGGTTTTACATGAATATGTATAAATAATATTTCCATATACTTACCATTTGTGACACCCAATAGCCGATATGTATTTTAGTGCTGGGTGTCGTTAAACAAACATTCATTCATTCACTGAACCTTAATTATTTCTCGCTTCAGCCAGTGCACCACGACTGGTATATCAAAGGCCGTGGTATGTGCTATCTTGTCTATGGAATGTTGCATATAGAAGATCCCTTGCTGCTAATCGAAAAAGAATAGCCTATGAAGTTTCTTAGATCTCAATATCTGTGTGGTCCTTAACCGTAACCACGTCAAACGATTAGTGGTTCTTCGTCAGGTCAGGTCAGGTCAGACCGTGATCGGTAACAGGCGGAGGGGTGGTTTGGTGCTATGGAATTTTGAGTCCAAAAGAACGAGTCCAAAGAGAAATGGTGCGCATTTATGAGAAGAAAATTAGGCGCATTTTTGAACGGTCCGCCGAAATAGTAAAGAAGGGAGCTACGTATATAGTTTTGGAATTTAGTAAGCCGAGAGTAGCTCGTTAAGGGGACCTAAGGCGTTGAAATGTCTCCCTAGGTTGCCCATAGAGCCCCGAAAAAAGCCTGAACTGTTCAGCTGGTTCTTCGTGTACTACTGGATTTTTATATAGCAATAACCATTAGTGGTCATCCGTATAGGTGGCCCATCCACAGATAGTAAGCTCACGAATGCTCTTGGAACTTTATGGGTCACCTCGGAAGTTCACCAACAACATCTTCAATGTAACAACTTCAACATCTGGAGATCATTATGCGTTTCACCCACCTGCTCCTTTGGGTGGACGAATGGCGGACTGTTCATAAACATGACCATTCCTCTCCTTCCTCACCCCATCATTCCTTCCCATACCTATCGCAACAACCTTCCTTCATATACATTATAAATAGTGTGCCCACAAACAGTTGTAAGGATAACCCGGGGAGGATGTGTGTGTGTGTGTGTGTGTGCGTGTGTGTGTGTGACGCCGTGTCAGGATACGTTAGGACGATGGTGGTCTCGACCGTTAGTTTTGCCTGGTAGGAAGCCTCCCCCGCCCACACCCCCGGCGCGCCCTACCCATGGAAATCCGGCTCAGCAATTTTGGGTACATTCCTGGTATTGGAACGTCAGCAACCTGTCCGCGAAGCCCTCCCGTTTGCGAAACCTTCTTCCAGGACCTAATATATAAAAGACATTAATTAAATACATTACTTAGAGCACCGGCCAAAGATGTCCCAATTGGGATATTTTGGGCTTCAACATGCCCCTCCATATTCGATGCATATCAGCAAAGCTACGTATGGATCATGCTATCTGCTACAGATACAGACGTAGTTGCCGTAGCTATTGCGTCAGTGGGTGCACTTGAGAGATGTGAACAGTGGGTGGCTTTTAGTACATTGTATACATACCTGCTCACATTATTCCGACCAAATTCATAGGGTAAAGGAAATGGGGATTAGTTCTCCAATTTGGAAAAAGAAAAAAATAGCCTGTACATGTTATGGCCTGTATTTATGTGTTGGATGATTACCTAGATGAATGTCATAGTTTGGTTGATATACTGCATATTATGTTTTTAAGCACACACGTTAGTGTTGTTGCCTATGGTATTTTATATGGTATAGTGTAACCTATAACGGGATTCCAGTCGCCTATCTTGACGGAAAGCCTCGAGTTCAAAAGTTGATCGATCGAGATAATAAGTTAATCGATTGAGATAGTATGTCGATCGATCGAGATCAAATTGAAACTCTGAGGCACCAGATTTAGGAAAAAAGAAAGTATTTTAGACACAGTAGCTTGTGACCATTTGGTTGTCGACGATTGCAAAAACATTACATAGAGTTTCCTCTAGCCTTCCACTAGGTATAAATATCAATAAGCGGAGGGCTGGAAGTGACTCGAACTAAGTCACCCGATAAAACATACGATCTCGGCAGACAAACTAGCATATAGGCTCATCTCCACCTAGTTAAATAATAGGCCTACGTATGATGGACAAAATAGCATGCGCGATAATCTTCCTCTAGATAAAATAATACAGACGATCATAGACAAAATCGTACGTCGTTGCATCGTGTGCGCTAGCGTGCGATGAAATTTTTGTTGCGTGCAACTAAAATGGCTCCGATCAAACATGCTTGATTTTATTGCATGTAATTGCATCTAGTTGCACGCTGTCGCAAACGTGTGTGCCTTCGATCCAACAAAACGTTGACGCAATAATTTAAACTGCCAATGAACGGATAGATAGTGATCTCCTGACACACAATGGCAGCCTCCAGCAGCATGTGGTCTGCAGAAAAAGAGGATGAATTAGTGGTGACGTAGCAGACAATGCCATGTCGTTTTGACACAGCATCCCCTGAATAGAGCAACAAGACTAAAAGGGAGATGTGTCTTGCAGAGATGGAATCTGCGCTTGGAATACCAGGTATGTGTGTGTGTGTATATATATATATATATATATATATATATATATATATATATATATATATATATATATATATATATATATACTAAAGGACTAAAAAGCGTGCGGGACGAATTTAGTGGTACTTTACGTACATTCAGTCTTCTACGTCATACCAAATATGTTGTAGAACGTGTCTATGATCACCGTCCAAACAAATATGGGAAAAAACCGCCATTTTTTGAAAATCACGTGATAATTGCTTGATTAAATTCTGGTTGTCGCATGTGTGTGCGGATCAGTGCAACGAGAAAAAAGTTGCTTGCAATCATGCAATTTTAATTGCATGCGACAAAGTTGCAAATGTTTGCGATGGCCATTAAACTACCATTTTATTACAAGTTTTAACACTTCTTCTTGAAACTTCTGCATTCGACCCTTTTATGGCCGTCATATCAGTAATCCGGATGTGGCGATGAAATTTGCAGTCTTCCGTAGATCATCGACAGATCCCCATAATTTGTTGTTGAGGGACGTGTCTTCCATCCAAACTTTCTTTCGGATTTCTTCTAGGTGCGGGCAGGTTTGTTTTTAGGTGCTTCTTTAGGCCACAATGTCCAGTGTGAAGACGGAAGTTTGTTCTTTTTTGTCTAGTTGGTTAATGCTGTCACAGTCAGGGCTGTATCCACCATTCCTCGTCTTCCAATCACATTTGAATTTTCGTTTTAGGATTGTCTTGGCTTCACTGTATGATATGAAAGAGTTGGGTTGTGGGAGGCAATTGCCTGCTTTGGCCACTTGGTCGGCCTTTTTGTTGACTGCAACTCCTACATGTCCAGGGATCAACTGTAGTATCACCTTGCAACTTTGATTCAGAGCATTCAGTTTTTCTTGCAGTTGTATAAGCAGACGTTCTGAGTCTGTTAGAAGCACTGTATTCTGTTTCTTTCTTTTCTCTATCAGAAGTTCTGAAGCGTCAATCAGGGCTTGCAATTCTGCTCTAAAGTTTGAGCTTAGCTCACCAACTGGAATGGAGAGGGAGGCCGAGGAGCCATCTGGATTACTGGTGTATGCTCCACTTTCACCTTTTCGTACAGCATCCTCCATTGAGCCATCTGTGAATGCATGGATCCAGGTTGTCTTTGGATATCGCCTGTCTATCATTTCTAGGGTGAGTGCCAGCTGTTGAGATGGTGATTGCTCCCCCTTTGTTTAAGTCCTGGAACATCCAGTTTGATTTCTGGGAGATGGTGTGTTGGTGACCAGACATTTGGAGAAAGTTCTTCATATTGACTGGCATTTTACATGAGCACATCAGGGTGTATTTTGTGCTGGTCCTTGACATAGTGATTAAGATTGCCTTTTTTGGTCATGTCCTGGAGCTTTTGGTGATGGGGGAGTGACGACAGTCTTTTCATCTTTTCTCCTTGGATGAGGACCTTATATTCTCGCCTGGACTCCTGAGGCTCAAGATCTAGTATTTTTCCATTTCTCTGATTGGAGTGCTCTTCATAGCACCAAGGATGATTTTGAGGCCCATGTGCTGCACTTTATCCAACTTATTCCTGTTTGCTTTTGAAGCAGTTGTCCATGTTGGAGAGGCAAATTCCATGGTAGGTCTTATAGTTCCGGTGTATACCTGCTTGAAGATCTTGGTGTTGGCACCCCAGTTAGTCTCAGCCAGTTTCTTAATTATTGACAGTTTCTTGACAGCTCTTGGCACTGTGGCATCGATGTGAGACTTCCATGTCAGCTGTGTATCTAGTGTCAGTCCAAGGAAAGTTGGTGTATCTGAGTGTGGCACTGGCTGGTCTTCAAGTTTTAGCTTCACTTTCTCCTTTTGAGTAGAGAAGAAAAAAGAGTGTTGAAACTTTTTCTGTTTGGTTGAGCTGAAGTCCCCAGTTTTTGGTTCAATCATTTACTTTGTTAAAGGGACATTCCCGAGTTTGCTGCATTGTAAGATGTTTTCGACTAATAAAATATTTCTACAATTAAACTTACATATTAAATATATTTTCTTGTTTAGAATATCAGTGTATGTGTATGTGTATTCAATGTGTTTCTAGTCGTCTTAATATTTGTAAGAAGCCCAAACTGGATTTTGTCTCCAAATAATTTTGTACGTACGAAAAAATATACTTTAGGAAATAAAATGAAATTTAACCTAGTAGAAATATTAGAACGACCATAAACACGTTTAATATACATCCACTAATATTTTATGCAGAAAAATATATTTGATATGTAATTACAATCGTTAAAAAGTCAATAACATTTTAAAAAGTGCAGCAAACTCGGGAATGTCCCTTTAATGGTGAGTTGGATTCCGTAGGTTGCAGTTGATGTATGCTCCTCGGAGCTCCACACAGCAAGGTCATCAGCATGTAGGGTGTTGGAGACGTATTTTGGTATGACTGCTGTGATGTCATTTATGTAGACAAGGAACAGGGTTGGTGATATCACACTTCCCTGGGGCACCTCTTCTCTCATTTTGACGATGTTGCCGACTATGTTGTCTACCTCCACGCTTGCAGTGCGTTGGTACAGGTAATCACTCAGCCATCTGTGCACCGTCCTGTTGACACATGCTTGTAGAAGTTTGAGCAACAGCCCCTCTTTCAAACGGTATCAAAGGCCTTTGACAGGTCAAAGAAGATTGCAAGCACTTTCTTTTTCTCTTGGAAGGCATTCTCGATTTCCTGGGTAGGGTAAGCCAGCTGATCTGTATTTTGGTGCTGTCGGTAACCTGTCTGTGTAGGAGTCAGGATAGAGTTGGACTCCAGATGCCAGAGAAGTCGCTTGTTGATGACTCTATCATCAGTCTACCCACGCAGCTGAGGAGACTGATTGGCCTGTAACTTCTGGCCTATTGCTAGTCTTTTTCTTTCTTAAGGATATGTCTGGTGTGGACTTCTTTCCACTTTGCTGGGATCTTCCCTATATGCCAGCTTTGACTGAAAATATGCAAGAGGGTTTGCTTTCAGATTGGTAGACTTTTGCAAAGATGTTTGCCACTGCTTTCCCTGCGACTTTCTATGTTTTGAGAGTTCTTTTGGTTCTCTGTGTGTTGTCATCATTCAGCATTTTTGTGAGTTGCCAAACTTTTTGTGTCCTTTTCAAGATTCAAGATTCAAGGATGAGGTTTTCTCCTGTCAGCTTGTCCGAGTTTGTTTTAATCTTTTTGTCGATAAATGCTGGTTTGCATTGGTTGTGTTTAGCGATGTTTCGATTATTTGGAGTTTTCTCCATAATATCCCTGGCCTGACTTAGCTCTTTGTGCAGTTTGTTGAGAGTGGAGTTTCACAATGATTAGTAGTTTCGTCTTCTTCCCCTCTGTATTATTTGCTTTGCTGCATCGAGGATAGCAGTTGTGAAGCTGCAGACGTTTTTGTCAACACTCTGCTTTGAAATACAGCTTATTCTGGTGATAGAGTCACTCAGTTTTTTTGAAGAGATCCCAGGTTTTTTTGGGGTTTTTGTAGTTCCAGCTAGGTTGTTACTTACCTTCAGTGTGATCTATTTGCTTTTTTATGTTCAGGATGACTGGCCTATGGTCACTACCTCCGAGCTGCTGGCACACTTCACTGGCAGTGATCTTCTGGATGTCATCAGTGGCAATGGCAAGATCAGGGTTGCTGGTGGTTCACCATGCTCTGGAGTAGAATGTGCGTTGGTCATCTGGTTTATTTATTAGGATGACATGGTTGCTTATCATCCATTGTTGTACCTCTTCTCCTTTGGCGTTTAGGCTTTGATACCCCCAGCTGGGTAAGTGGCTGTTGAAATCACCTACTACAATCCAATTTTCATCATCACGCTGAATGTCATTAATCTGGATCATCTTGTTTGGTGGGCTGTAGAGATTGCGGACAGTGACGTTCCTTTGTTGTAGAATAAGTTTTACAGAGATGCATTCTGTGTCTGTGTCACTTGATCTTTCAACTTCCACAGAGGAGAGAGTGTTCTTGACAAGTGTAACAAATCCACCCTTTGGTCGATTTTCCCGGTCTTGTCTGTGAAGTTCATAGCCTCAGAAAAAGAATCTATGAGAGCTGTTGAGGTGGGTTTGGGTTTTGAGGAAGATCTGCAGCTCTGTATTCTTTTCTCGCACTCCTTCAGCATTCGAATGCATCATGCGAAATTGTTGTTGACTGGTAGCTCTACTCTGATCTCCCCCAGTCGTGTCAGGAGACTCAGAGCCACGGTAAGTAGCTTGGTTTGGGCCCCTTCGAGACTGGGAGCCTGGCGCCGTCCCATCCTGGCTGTGGTCAAACAGGACGACACCACATCTTTCTAATGATAATACCCTGCGTGTGCATTAACCTCATCGTGGTGCAGGGGTGAACATTCTTTTTATAGAATGGCCAATCAATGCACAACTCTTCGTATGAGGCGCCTTGTTTGCCGTGAGGTGCGACCCGTGAAGTGGATGATGGGATCCTGGTGGTTGAGTCGTGGTTAATGTCTGCAACCGAGTATATTGCCACTGACAATACACCACTTTGGCCCGGAGTTCACGTAGACGGGAGGTCAGGAATGGCCCGCCCTGATCAATCGGCTGGTCAAGCCAAGCTCGAGAACATACAATTATTGTTTTGTTTACATTAGTCAAGAACAAACATTGTTTTATATATCATATCTATTTGTTGCTCTTGGGGCGGTGGCTAGGGTCAATTGGGTGATTTTGTTTTCTTAATGCCCAAGTATATCAACCATGTATCCCTGGCATGGCTGTCTGCTGGTTATCCGCAGCACCATATTCCCTTGTTGGACTCGGTGGTGCATGGTTGATGAACCTTTTATTCATTAAATATGGATATACCAAAACAAAAATTTAATCAAAATTCAGATGGGACCCTGAAAAGAGTCCACACCGAAGTTTTGGACTTCTTGTCTTCGGACGAGGAGTCCATGAAACCAAGAACAAATGTGAAGAAATCCAAAGTGATTTCTTCACAAAATTGGTCAAGGTTTCTCGTCATCGGTTCGACTGATGACGGGGCCTTGAATAAACTTTCTCCTTTTGCCATTCAAAAGGCAATTATTGGCTTGGCTGGTGAGCCAAAATCTGTTAAGAAAATCAAGAATGGGTTGCTGGTCGAGTGTTTAACCGAAAAACACCCAGCCTGCCTTCTCAAATCGACAGTTTTTTGCAATGTTGCAATTAAGGTAACTGTTCATACCTCCCTCAATTCGTCAAAGGAGATCTGGAAGGAGTCAGTGAGGAAGAAATATGTGAAAATCTTAGCTCACAGGGTGTTACTGCCGTGAGGAGGATAAAGGTTCGTCGCAACAATGACATGTTACCGACGAATACTTGCATCCTCACATTTAACATCCCTACCCTTCCCCAATATGTCAAAGCTGGTTACCTTAATATCCCTGTTGAACCTTTCATTCCAAATCCCTTGCGTTGTTTCAAATGCCAGAGGTTTGGTCATGGACAGAACACATGTCGTGGTAAACTTACATGTGCTCGTTGTGGTCTTTTTGATCACGACAGCAAAACATGTAAAAACGATGTCATTTGTCTTAAATGCAAGGGTAACCACTGTGCATACTCACGCGAGTGTCCACGGTGGAAGCTGGAGAAACAGGTTCAGCAGGTGAAAGTACAAAAGAAATTATCCTTCATTGATGCCAGGAGGTTGGTGGAGACAGCAACACCGATTGTGGCTGACAAGTCTTATGCAGCTGCAGCTGCTGCCAAAGTCGCCACTAAAAGTGTTGCAGTCAACACAGACCTCACCTGGCATTGTGATGAAGCCAAATACAAAAAGCTGTCTGATATTGAGAAGGCTCAAAAACAGGTACAAAAAAGCAGCACAAAAAGAGAAAGTTCATCCCGTGCACAAAGAAATTGAAACCCAAGTGTCATTGGATACTAAGAATCCACCAAATAGGTTGAGCACTAGTCTCCCTAAGACAGGCAATGACACAAAAAAGTCACCAAAGAAATCTACAGAATTACTTTCTGGCAGACTGAAAAAGATCGAACTACGTTCGGTCCCGATCAGATATATTTATGAAACTTTGGCTGATATCGGTGATGATGATATGGAGATTTCATCTCCAGATCATTGCCGATCGCAAAGACCACCAGCAAAGTCAAAGATAAAACCCATACTTCCTCCCGATGGAAAATAAAGTTATCCAGTGGAACTGTCGTGGGCTTAGGCCCAATTTTGATGAATTAAGTCTTCTAATTCAAAAGTATAATCCTCTATCAGTGTGTCTTCAGGAAACCTTCCTGAAGGATACTGACAGTATTAACATCAGAGGATTTAATCTCTACCATAAATGTCAAGAAACTGAATATAGAGCGTCTGGGGGCGTTTCCATTATTGTAAATGAAAACATTCCCCAGAGTAAAGTTGCATTAAAGACAAATTTGCAAGCTGTGGCTGTAAAGGTCACAGCTCATAAAACTATTACTTTATGTTCAGTTCATTTACCCCCTAGAAACAATTATAATTTTTACCCTAGGGACTTTAAAGGTCTTCTTGATCAACTCCCAACTCCCTTTGTTATCATGGGAGATTTTAATGCTCACCACACTTTGTGGGGATGCGATGACATAAACACTAGAGGTAAACAATTAGAAGACTTAATTCTCAAAAATGACTTAATAGTACTTAATGATAAAGGTCATACATACTTTCATCCTGCAAGTGGTTCTTTCACATCCATTGATTTAACCCTGTGTAGTCCATCACTTTGTCTTGATTTCTCCTGGAAAGTTTGTCCAGACCCTTGTGGTAGTGACCACTTTCCAGTTATTTTGGAGAATGATGGACCTCCATCACTTGAAAGGGTTCAGAGATGGAAGTTGACAGGGGCAAACTGGGATAAATTTCGGCATCTATGCAGCACTCGACTGCAACAAACTGCCATGACTGGTGCCGATGATCCCATGTCTTTGTTTACCTCCATCTTGAAAGATATTGCAGAAGAAACTATTCCTAAGACTTCGGCAGTACCGAAGTATTTCAATAAACCATGGTTCAATGAGACATGCAAAGATGCAATCAAAGAGTGAAACAGGACCCTCGAGAGGTTCAAACGCGAACCTACCGGGGATAACCTGAATAGTTATTGCATTGCTCGGGCAAAGGCTCGTAAAACTATCAGACTGAGTAAGAAATCATCTTGGAGAAATTATGTCTCCAAGTTGAGTTCTCAAACATCTGTGAAATCTGTCTGGAATAGGATACGTAAAATCAAGGGAAAAGAATCCAATAATACAGTTCGCCATTTGTCTGTCAATGACACGGATGTTACATCTCATCGTGACATTGCCAATGCATTGGCAGACAATTTCTCTCATAACTCTTCTTCTTCTTTCAGTACAGATGTTTTTACATCTGTCAGAAATAAAGCTGAAAAGCAACCTATTAACTTTTCATCTGAAAATGCTGAAGTATACAACAGGCACTTCTCTTTGGAGGAGTTGCAGGACGCTCTACGTAGAGCCCATGATACTTCGGTAGGACCAGATGAAATACATTATCAACTCTTAAAACACTTACCTGAATCATACTTAATAGTTCTATTAAATATCTTTAACAAAATCTGGATTCCAGGTGACTTTCCTTCTGATTGGAGAAAAGCCATTGTCATTCCTATTTCTAAGCCTGGTAAGGATCCAACAAATCCTACCAGTTATCGCCCTATTGCTTTGACAAGTTGCATTTGTAAAACCATGGAAAGAATGATCAACCGTAGACTTGTCTGGTATCTTGAGTCCCACAAATTGCTTACTAACATGCAATGTGGGTTCAGGACTAGACGTAGCACGGTTGATCATCTTGTTAGATTTGAAACGTTTTGTAGGGATGCTTTTATCCATAACCAGCATTTGGTATCGGTCTTTTTTTACCTCGAGAAAGCTTATGATACCACGTGGAAGTATGGGATTTTGAAAGACCTCCATGGCATGGGCTTAAGAGGCCGTGTGCCTGACTTTATCTCAAATTTCTTACAGAATAGGTCTTTCAAGGTACGAGTGGGATCTATGTTATCCGATTCTCACTCCCAAGAGATGGGTGTGCCTCAAGGTAGCATCCTGTCAGTAACTTTGTTTTCCGTGAAAATTAACAGCATCACCTAGTGTTTAAAACCTGGCGTTGATAGCTCGTTATATGTCGACGATTTTCAGATTTGCTACAGGTCGTCCAGTATGAGTATCATTGAATGTCAGTTGCAGCTTTGTTTGAATAAACTTCAACAATGGGCAACTGACAATGGATTTCGATTCTCAAAGTCAAAAACCGTCTGTATGCATATCTGCCAGAAACGAGGTCACCATTTAGATCCTCAGCTGTTTCTGGACAAAACTCCGGTTCCAGTTGTGGAGGAGACCACATTTCTGGGGGTTATATTTGACAGGAGGCTATCTTTTGTTCCTCATTTACGGTATGTGAAAAAGAAGGGCTTAAAGGCCCTCAATATCTTAAAGGTTATTGGCAAGACTGAATGGGGAGCAGATCGAAAGGTTATGCTCCGACTTTATAGATCTTTAGTTCGGTCTAAGCTTGATTATGGGTGCATTGTGTATGGGTCAGCACGTTAGTCTTACTTGCAAATGCTGGATCCTATACACAACCAGGGACTTAGGCTTTGTCTTGGTGCTTTCAAAACATCTCCTGTGGGGAGCTTGTACGTCGATGCACACGAACCTAGTTTGGGTGCTAGACGTACAAAGCTTTCTCTGCAGTATGCAACAAAGATTAAATCAATGCCAAAACATCCTGCACACAATGCGGTGTTTGATGATAAATATATGAAGTTATTTGACGCGAAACCGAATGCGATTCGAACATTTGGTCTTCGCATTAAGCAGTTTTTATCAGTTTCCAACATTGATTTAACAGACATTTTAGAAACGCCTTCATATTTTATTTTGCCACCTTGGTGTATCAAACCACCAACAATTGTATTCGATCTTGTGCATCTAAAAAAACATCGCACAGATGCAGTTATTTATAAACAACATTTCATGGAAATCCAAGAGCGCTACTGTGATTACATTCCTGTTTACACAGACGGATCACGGGATGGGAATTCTGTGGCTTGTGCTACGGTGTTTCCATCAGACGCAATAATTTCCATGACATTGCCCGATTCAGCATCAATCTTTACTGCTGAAATTTGGGCAATTATTAAAGCCATGGAACAGAATAAGGATTCATGTGCATCCAAGTATATTTCCCCTGCGCGTGCTGTAACCTCACCGTGGTGCAGGGGTGTAACATTCTCTTTGAGAATGGCCAATACAGCACAAATTGAAGTTTAGAGTAAAATTCGGTGTCCGTAAAATTCTGTGATATTTGTATTTGTATTTTTGCACAGTTCTTTACACTGTTTTTGTTTAAACCTTGAATTTTTATATTGATGTTGATCATCACTTTATTTATTTGCATTACCATAGTTTGACATCCAATAGCCGATGTATTTTTCGTGCTGGGGTGTCGTTAAACATTCATTAATTCATTAATTCATTCCAAGTATATTATTTTTACAGGCTCGCTTTCGTGTCTCCAAGCTCTACAATACATGAAATTGGAGCATCCCTTAGTTGGCATGGTGATACGAAAGTGTGTCTTTTTATCAATTGCCAATAAAGATGTTATATTGTGTTGGGTACCCAGCCATGTTGGCATTAAGGGTAACGAAAAGGCAGATGTTGCTGCCAAGTCTGCTTTGAACTTGCCCGTGTCCATGTTGGTGTTGTCCCCTACAGTGATTTTAAATTTCATATTAACCAATATATCTTTTCGACTTGGCAAGACGATTGGGACGGTGCGGTTGCGAACAAGCTTCATTCTGTCAAGGCAGTCCTGGGAGAGTGGCAGTCATCCTACAGGCGATGCAGGAAGGATGAAGTAGTCTTGTGCCGTGCCCGCATCGGCCATACATATTTGACGCATTCATTTATTTTAAAGAAGGACCCTCCCCCTCAGTGTGAACATTGTCAGTGTACACTGAATGTGCGCCATATTTTGGTGTAGTGTGATCATCTCAATCCGACGAGAAATGATATATTTGGCAACAGAAATGTTTTGGAATCTTTTAAATTCCACCCAGAATTAATTGTAAAGTTTTTGAAACACTTTGACTTCTATACAAAGTTTTAAAATGTACTTACCTTGATTTTATGTATTGTATTATACGTTTCACCCACAGCTCCTTACACTGTGGTTTTACATAAATATATATATATATATAATATTTTCATATACTTACCATTTGTGACACCCAATAGCCGATGTGTATTTTTGTGCTGGGGTGATGTTAAACATTCATTCATTCATTCGTATGATACTTGTATGGCCATATGATTGTAAAAGCGTAGACATCCAATTATCTCCCACGCCGTGATGGCTGATGTCTTTCGACTTCAATGGTTGAGGTTTTTACTTGGGGTATTAAGCCTCCTCCCCAAGAATGGTTACCAGCCGAGGCTATCGAGTCCATTTCACCCGGGTGATTTATCATCGTCCTTCTCTTAGATAATTTGTCTACCAGGACTAGCGAGTGTTATCTGCCCAATGATGTTTTAGATTGGAGTCATCTTCTCCTAGGCTAGCTGCTTGACAAGACTATCGGGCCTAACCTGTTCGTGTTTTTGGGTCAAAGAGTTCCTTCTCCTAGACAGTCTTCCATGATTGGGGCTGGATTAGTGAGTGTCAGACTGTGTCCATACACACTGCACCTCTGCGGCTCCAGCTACTCCGAGATCCCCTCAGTCTAGCCTGGGTCCATGAGGGCCCAATTACCGTGGTGTGCCAAGCTGAGAGAGCAGGGGGCACTGAAAGAGTCTTGTCTGTGGAGAGGTTATGTACCGGGAGGGTAGGACTTACGTGCATATGCCCTCCTTTTAACCTTGCCAGGTTATCCAGCAGCTGCATTTGAAAGCGAGAGGGTTATAGGCCTACGTTACATTACACCACTACACATCACACATACCTGTGGTCAGGAAACCACTACATCACAAATTTAACACTGAAACCAGAAAGAGGTAAACACAAATGCTTTAAACTACGTGACGTCATTGTGTGTGCTTTGCCAAATCGTGATAAGGTCATATTTTGTACCGACAAGGTGACTGATTTGTTAACGTCAAATCGTCTCAACAGTAGTGTACGTTAAACCAATGTATGAGAAATTATGGTTTTTATTTTCTCCGTTATGAGTGCCTGCTGGGGTAATAAAAAAAACCCCAATACGTACGACTGTCAATTCCTAATTGATTTTCTCCCAGGTGTTGGCAGATCAGGTGCTGGTAGATGTGTTTCGATTCCGCTACAGCTAACATGCCCTTAGCTGCGTCAACAGCATCTACATTTTTAAATCCAATTTTAAACAGCTGAAAACAGGAAATAAAAGACACAGGAGTAGAAATTGTGAAATACTAGCTATAATTTCAAATGTTTTCTGACTTCCATCCCAACAAGTCCTAGGCCCCGTTTTACGAATCGATCTTAGCGCTAAGATCACTTTAAGTATGTACATAAGATAACAATGTACTTAAAGTTATCTTACCACTAAGATCACTTCATAAATCGGGACTCTGTTCTTATGCGTAATGTAATACTAGCTATAGTTTAAAATGTTTTTCTTTCATCCCAACAAGTCCTGTTCTTATACGTATGATAATACTACCTATAATTTCTAATATTTTTCTTCCAACCCCAACAAGTCCTGTTTTGATATCTACGATAATAGTGCTATAATTCCACATGTTTTTCGTCCACCCCATCAAGTCTTGTTCTTTTACATATAATAATTCTAGCTATAATTTCAGATAGTTTTCTTACTGCCATCCTAACACGTACTGAAATTGTGAAATACTAGCTATAATTTAAAATGTTTTCTTACTTCCATCCCAACAAGTCCTGTTTTTATACGTATGACAACACTAGCTATAATTTCAGATGTTTTTCTTCCAACCCAACAAGTCCTTTTCTGATACCTATGATAATAGTGCTATAATTCCACATGTTTTTCTTCCACCCCAACAAGTCTTGTTCTTTTACGTATGATACTACTAGCTATAATTTCAGATAGTTTTTCTTACTGCCATCCTAACACATACTGAATCCCGTTTTACGAAGCGATTTTAGTCGTAAGATCACCTTACGTGCATAAGGTAGGTACGTACGTAATGTCATCTTAGCGCTAAGATCGCTTCGTAAAACGGAGTCCTGATCTTATATGTATGACAATACTAGCTATAATTTCAGATGTTTTTCTTCCACCCCAACAAGTCCAGTTCTTATACCTATGCTAATACTAGCTATAATTTCAGATGTTTTTCTTCCACACCAACAAGTCCAGTTCTTATACCTATGCTAATACTAGCTATAATTTCCGATGTTTTTCTTCCAACCCAACAAGTCCTTTTCTGATACCTATGATAATAGTGCTATAATTCCACATGTTTTTCTTCCACCCCAACAAGTCTTGTTCTTTTACGTATGATAATACTAGCTATAATTTCAGATATTTTTCTTACTGCCATCCTAACACATACTGAATCCCGTTTTACGAAGCGATTTTAGTAGTAAGATCACCTTACGTGCATAAGGTAGGTACGTACGTAATGTCATCTTAGCGCTAAGATCGCTTCGTAAAACGGAGTCCTGATCTTATATGTATGACAATACTAGCTATAATTTCAGATGTTTTTCTTCCACCCCAACAAGTCCAGTTCTTAAACCTATGATAATAGTGCTATAATTTTAAATGTTTTTCTTCCACCCCAACAAGTCCAGTTCGTATACCTATGCTAATACTAGCTATAATTTCAGATGTTTTTCTTCCACCCCAACAAGTCCAGTTCTTAAAGCTATGATAATAGTGCTATAATTTCAGATGTTTTTCTTCCACACCAGCAAGTCCTGTTCTTATACCTATGCTAATACTAGCTATAATTTCAGAGGTTTCTCTTACTTCCATCCCAACAAGTCCTGTTCCAGCTGCAGCATCAAGCACCTTGACCTTGTCTCTCCCGTCCGGAAACAGATCCGCCATGGTTCGCGCCAATACCACCGGACCTTGGTAATCAATGACGCTTGACAGCTACAATTTGCAACAACGACGTCAGTCCATCATTCCACGACATCCGCACAATAGTAATAACAAGGTAAATATTGTTTCATAACCTACTTTCTGTGACCTTGACCAACTTTCCCGTGACCGTGACCTAGTTAATCACGGGACCGGTGGCCTCGTCATACTGACCAGGCCTCGACCTACTCACCCAGCCTCGGACCTTTGTCGTGAGTCACTGCCTAACCTTGGCATTTTGTTTGCAGGTGCTTGTCTGCCTTGACCTATTGAGAGGAACAACACACAACCTAGCCCAATTGGCTACTCTCCTGGCCCGGGCTCAACTCTGACTTAACCCAGACTGCCAGCTGTATTATGGATGGTGATTCTTACGTTGAAAACGTTTTGACATAGTCCCCATTGTAAAGGAGCACACGCATCCCGACCAGGGTCGGTAGTAGGGTGAGGTGTGGTTTGGGTTTTATTTATTATGATACAAATGTTTTCAAGCAGAACCCTTCTTCAAATGTAACGTGCTAATGTTCAAATCCTGTTCGACGATGAGACGTATACCTTTTCCATTAGTAGCAATGGATCTTTTATATGACATACAGGATAGTGCATACCACGGCCTTTGATATACCAGTCGTGGTGCACTAGCTGGAACGAGAAATAGCCCAATGCGCCAACCGACGGAAATCGATCCTAGACTGACTGGACATCAGGCGAGTGCTTTACCAATGGACTACATCTCGCCTCCATCGGACAGATGTGAATGCAGTAGGTGAGGCAGCAGGTCAGCTGGAGGGTTAAAGGTAGAGTAAACTCAAATAAGAGTCTTATGTGTTGGAAAGATGCATACTCGGACCACCAACACATACTGACACTTTAACAAATTAAAAATGCGTAATTTTAGAGTTAATAAAAAAACATGATTATTCCTGCTAACTGGTGGCAGCCATTTTGTTTCGGTTTTTTTACGTCCGGTGGTATAGCTTGGGGCGAAGTGACGTCAGCTCCGTCGAACTCCTCTTAAGTAGTGTAAACAAACGGTCTAATTTACGACAAGGCGCTTCGCTTTTATCAACCTGACTTGTAAAACAACATAAATGACTTGATAGTATAATAAACTATTTAACTAAATATATTTCAATTTGCATCAATAGAACGAAATGGAGTTATAGTATTTTTCTCTTTAAAAAAATCCAAAGAAAAAATCCTTATTATTAGGCCTATTGGTAGAGTACGTTCGAGCAAAAACGACCATCACGATACCCAAGTGATAATTTTATTTTATTTGGGACTACGTAATTGGTCAGTTTTGTGATTTTAGATGGGAAAGTCTACTTAATCAAGGGTTTTACAGAATTACTAAAGTGAGATTGTCCATTACGATTTTCAGGGGCGTCCGCGCGGCTATCAGACAATACCTTGTGATCTTAATAAAAGACGCACGTCTAGACACAGTGTCTGGGGACCGTCTAAACATACACCTGCCAATCAGGAACCACATGTACAGGCCACGGAACGAAAAGACCAATTAAACAAGAACACACTCCGATTATTATTTCAGTACGTAGGTTAATGTATGTACAAAACATAATAGTTATTTCAACAAGGACAATGGTGGCTTATTTTGTATTGAAAAATAATATATGTACCTGTTGCCGGCTTACTGGGATAGATATTATTACAGAAAATTGCGATGCATTCGCAAAAATCAGGTATGTTTTGTTTCTTCAATTCGAAGACTAATTCCTGACGTGACACGTTAGGTATTACGTAACCACCAGCTCGCCAGAGGGCGTATTCACTGGGAGGGTACAAAATGGCTGCGCCCGTTATATATAATAGCCGTCACATTTAAGCGTTTTATTAATTAACTATACGATTATACTTGTTGATATTAAACAATAATGTGCGATATATATCGTTGAATATGAATACCAGGCCAAATGCCTTAATTGTCCCTTCCTTTAACTATTGCTTATGGATGACAGTGGCGGGTCTAAGGAGCCCCAGGCACACCCCTACCCCTAAATGTTACCACAGTTAAATATATATATGTATTTAATTATTAAAAAAATTTACGTTCGAGAATTCGATGAACAACTAATAAAAAGGTCTGGTCTTATGCACACACACACACACACACACACACACACACGCGCGCGCGCGACTTCGTAAATTATATCACTGCTCAACACGATCGTGTTGACGGGGGCACCTTGAAGTCGCCGCACACCCAAGTTTCAGCCCGTATAAATGGTCACTAATTTGGTTAATTTACAAACCTGTAATACATTTGTATAACGTTACTGACAATTAACAATCACAATATTATGTCGTCACAAACATCACTTGCAAGGGCAAGTGTTAACAGCCCATCGAGGAAGCATCCACGTTTCTACAATCCAGAGAGGCATCACCCAATTTTCTCACGGTCCAGAGAGGCATCAGCCAAGTTTCTACAATCCAGAGAGGCATCAACCAAGTTTCTCACGGTCCAGAGAGCCATCAACCAAGTTTGTAACAGTCCAGGGCCCTGTTCTACGAAGCGATCTTAGCCCTGAGATCAATTTAAGTGCATAGGGTAGCTATGCGCTTAAGGCATCAGCCAAGTTTCTAACAGTCCAGAGAGGCATCAGCCACGTTTCTAACAGTCCAGAGAGGCATCAGGCAAGTTTCTAACAGTCCAGAGAGGCATCAGCCAAGTTTCTAACAGTCCAGCGAGACATCAGCCAAGTCTCTACAAGCCAGAGAGGCATCAACCAAGTGTCTACAATCCAGAGAGGAATCAGCCACGTTTCTACAATCCAGAGAGGCATCAGCCAAGTTTCTAACAGTCCAGAGAGCCATCAGCCAAGTTTCTACAATCCAGAGAGGCATCAGCCAAGTTTCTAACAGTCCAGAGAGGCATCAGCCAAGTTTACAATCCAGAGAGGCATCAGCCAAGTTTCTAACAGTCCAGAGAGCCATCAGCCAAGTTTCTAACAGTCCAGAGAGGCATCAGCCAGGTTTTTACAATCCAGAGAGGCATCAGCCAAGTTTCTAACAGTCCAGAGAGGCATCAGCCAAGTTTCTAACAGCCCAGAGAGGCATCAGCCAAGTTTCTAACAGTCCAGAGAGGAATCAGCCACGTTTCTACAATCCAGAGAGGCATCAGGCAAGTTTCTAACAGTCCAGAGAGGCATCAGCCAAGTTTCTAACAGTCCAGCGAGACATCAGCCAAGTCTCTACAAGCCAGAGAGGCATCAACCAAGTGTCTACAATCCAGAGAGGAATCAGCCACGTTTCTACAATCCAGAGAGGCATCAGCCAAGTTTCTAACAGTCCAGAGAGCCATCAGCCAAGTTTCTACAATCCAGAGAGGCATCAGCCAAGTTTCTAACAGTCCAGAGAGGCATCAGCCAAGTTTACAATCCAGGGAGGCATCAGCCAAGTTTCTAACAGTCCAGAGAGCCATCAGCCAAGTTTCTAACAGTCCAGAGAGGCATCAGCCAGGTTTCTACAATCCAGAGAGGCATCAGCCAAGTTTCTAACAGTCCAGAGAGGCATCAGCCAAGTTTCTAACAGTCCAGAGAGGCATCAGCCAAGTTTCTAACAGTCCAGAGAGGAATCAGCCACGTTTCTACAATCCAGAGAGGCATCAGGCAAGTTTCTAACAGTCCAGAGAGGCATTAGCCAAGTTTCTACAATCCAGAGAGGCATCAGCCAAGTTTCTAAGAGTCCAGAGAGGCATCAGCCAAGTTTCTAAGTCCAGAGAGGAATCAGCCACGTTTCTACAATCCAGAGAGGCATCAGCCAAGTTTCTAACAGTCCCGAGAGGCATTAGCCAAGTTTCTACAATCCACAGAGGCATCAGCCAAGTTTCTAACAGTCCAGAGAGGCACCAGCCACGTTTCTAACAGTCCAGAAAGGCATCAGCCAAGTTTCTACAATCCAGAGGCATCAGCCAAGTTTTTAACAGTCCAGGGCCCTGTTCCACGAAGCGATCTTAGCCCTATGCACTTAAGGTAATCTTAGGGCTAAGATCGCTTCATGGAATGGGGCCCAGAGAGACATCAGCCAAGTTTCTAACAGTCCAGAGAGGAATCAGCCACGTTTCTACAATCCAGAGAGGCATCAGCCAAGTTTCTAACAGTCCAGAGAGGCATCAGCCAAGTTTCTACAATGCAGAGAGGCATCAGCCAAGTTTCTAACAGTCCAATGAGGCATCAGCCAAGTTTCTAACAGTCCAGAGACACATCTGCCAAGTTTCTAACAGTCCAGAGACACATCTGCCAAGTTTCTAACAGTTCAGAAACACATCTGCCAAGTTTCTAACAGTCCAGAGACACATCTGCCAAGTTTCTAACAGTCCAGAGACACATCTGCCAAGTTTCTAACAGTCCAGAAAGGCATCAGCCAAGTTTCTAACAGTCCAGAGAGGCATCAGCCAAGTTTCGCAACCAGTTTACGATCATATTCATCAGTTCATTAATTGTTTACCCTGTTTTCCTATCTGTCTGAATGACAAAACCGTTATCCGTAGTCAAAGACCGTGTCTTTGTACACCGCAGAGTCGAATGGGTGCTTAAAGGGACATTCCTGAGTTTGCCGTAATTTTAAAGATATTATCAACTAACAGAGACTTTTTAATGATTGTAATTACATATCAAATATATTTTTCTGTATAAAATATTAGTGGCTGTATATTAAACGTATTTCTGATCGCTCTAATATTTGTACTAGGTTAAATTTCATTTTATTTCCAATAATAATTTTTTTTTCGTAAATCCAATTTGGGCTTTTTACAAATATTAAGACGACCAGAAACACATTGAATATACAGACACTGATATTCTAAACCAGAAAATATATTTCATATGTAAGTTTAATCGTAGAAATATTTTATTAGTCGGAAACATCTTACAATACAGCAAACTCAGGAATATCCCTTTAACAAAATAATGGATGGTTGATTCCACGAATATCTATCTAGTGCCTCGTCTATAAGAGGACTGCCACTCCCGAGGTGATCCTTTTACTGGACAATACATTCTTAAACTTCCTGCATCTACTAAATCTAAACTAACACAAGACAGAACTCATTGGAATAAATATACCTGTGGTGGGCTAACAGCTGAGCAAAATAACTCAAGTAACATTTTGCTCAGTAAAATGCAGAAGGAATTCAACACAAAAAGTCAGAACTCCAAGCCTTCTTGAATGAAAACAACATAGATGTTATGTGCATTCAGGAAACCCATCTCAGGGAAACACATAGGTTCTTCATCAGAGGATTCATTAACCCTCAGAAAAAGACAGACCAACAGGACACAAAGGCAGAGTCTTGACTCTTGTTAGGATTTGTATCCCAGCAGTCCAGACTAACCAGGCAGAAGACGGAGAATTCGAATTCATCACAACCAAGTTTCTCCTTTCCACGTGGATCCAGAAAGGATTACAAGCCATACTGGACTGACAAACTGAGGAAAATCCACAACAAACTGTCTGATGCAAGATCCCAAATGGAACAGGTACCCACACCTATTAACATAAGAATACACAACCAGCTAAAGGAAGCATTCACAAAAGAAAAAACTGAGGAACCCCGTCGCAGCTGGCATGACAAAACTTCCTATCTCAATCTAG
This sequence comes from Gigantopelta aegis, assembly GCF_016097555.1. Classification (NCBI taxonomy): domain Eukaryota; kingdom Metazoa; phylum Mollusca; class Gastropoda; order Neomphalida; family Peltospiridae; genus Gigantopelta; species Gigantopelta aegis. The sequence goes on along the minus strand of NC_054699.1, from coordinate 21,443,577 downwards.
AACGAGGCACAGAAAAGCTATGGCGCCTCACAAACAAAGTCACTCAATGAAGGTGTCGCATTCTCACATGGACTGGCTGACCTTTCTCTACACATGCAAGTTATAGTTCAGTAAGTTCTAGCACATTGTGGTATTGCAGGGAATGAACATGCTGACAGGCTGGCAAAGGAGGGAAGCGTAATGGAACAGCCAAATCATCCAATCTTCTTCAGAGAGACAAAAAACATAATTAAGAGAAATTCCGATGCACCCACGCTAAAACCAAGGATCCAATCCATCATCTGGAGAGATACCAAGAGACAACCATTTTCAGGCTAAGAATCGGTTACTGCCATCTCAGATGCCATATGTACTGTGTGAAACTGATAGACACTGATGAATGTCCATGTCAAACAGGACCACAGTCCCTAGAGCACATCCTGCAATTATGTCACTTCTACGAAGGATAAAGCATTGGCCAAACGAAGCAACGCTGGTTGTCAAGCTTTGGGGTTCCAACTATAGGTTGAACGCAGAAGAAGAAGAAGAAGAAGAAGATACTGCAGGACATATTTCGGTTACTTCCTATTTCGATACAGCAGGACATATTTCTTTTACTTCCTATTTCGAACAACGACATACCGAAGGGAAGAAAATTGAGTACAACAAAGCTTACCTTGTCGTATTCCCCGCTCGTCTTGTGGTAATGTTCGATACAGCAGGACATATGTATTTTACTTATTATTTCGATACAGCAGAAAATATTTCTTTTACTTCCTATTTCGATACAGCAGAAACTATTTCTTTTACTTCCTATTTCGAGCCCTGACATACTGAAGGGAAGAAAATTTGAGAACAACAAAGCTTACCTTGTCATATCCATCGCTCGTCTTGTGGTAATGTTCGACACTCTTTTTATGTCCGAGTTCTTTTGAAGTTTGATGAGCAATAATCTTCAAGCATTCCTCTAACTGGAATTGGGCTGAGCGGTCATCACGTGTTGCAGCATCCATATTAAGACTAGAATTTTAAAGATGTAAAAATCATACAGTAACTCCAATGGCCACGCTTATATAAAAACAAGTTATAGTTTGGTTTCTTTAACGACACTACTAGATTTATCAAACATCGGCTATTGGATGTGAAACATTATTGGTAGTAACTCTTAAGGCAGAGATGAATTTTACTTGTAGAATACAGGACATCTAGTTTTCAAAATGTTACGGTGAGCATATCCCTATACCCCATAGAAACTTTGCTCTGTGCCCTAGAAGCCAGTCAGCCTCCCTTCCCCCCTCCCCACTACACACACACACACACACACACCACCCCACCCTTCCCTCAATGTTTACTTGCTTCCGCTGTGCCTGGATAATAAGACTAAGGACTAAAGTAAAATAGCATTATGCATCTTAGTTCCAGCGCTGAACTTCACCTTGAATCTTCATCAAAGGAGAATGCTCTTCCTTGTACGGTACTGAGTCACCGTGGACGGTATGTTTATGTCCACTAAGTATCAATCAATTAATCGATTCTTTTGTTGTATGTTAGGCCAAAAGTCCACATACACAATAACTCGTATATTGATATTTAAAGGGGAACTAAACTCAAATATGAGCCTTATGTGTTGCAAAGATTCCTACCCGGACCACCAACACATACTGACATTTTAAGAAATGAAAAATGCGTAATTTTAGAGTTGGTGAACTTGTTTTCCATGCGCATATCCCACGAAGGTTTCGCACACGCTTGTCACGGGCTTAACCTCTGACATCGCCAGTGACTAAGTCCGGGCCAGGAGGTAATTTTAGAGTTAATAATAAAAAAAGGTGATTATTCCTGCTATTAACTACAGAATGTTCAAGCATGTATTTAAATTAGAAAATTATTTGTTGAAACTTTCAACAAAAAACATGCTAGAATTCTTTGTAAATTTAGAACTGGTAATGTCAGATTTCCTATTGAAACTGGTAGATTGTTTAATAGTAAGAGAGAAAACAGAATATGTCACTTGTGCAAGACTGATGTTGGTGATGAGTCCCACTATTTTTTAAATGTACGTCTTTATCTACTGAGCGAAATAAGTATATACCTAGTTACTATACTAACAGAGCAACTGCAATTACCTTTTACAGTTATTTTCTACAATTAAAAAATCACTTTTGTGTAAACTATGTAAATATTTGCTAATTGTCATTGAGAGGGTTCGTCTTCCGGGTTAATATTACTTAAATATTATGTCCATTACCACTACAAAAAACACGTTATAACTTTTTTTAAATATATTTTCTCTGTGCAGTTTATGAGAATAATTTTTTTGTCTTGTCTTGCTAATTGGGGCCAGCCATTTCCTTTTGTTTTCGTTGCGTCTGGTATTCTACCTTGGGGCGATGTGACGTCAGCTCCTACCAACTCCATTTACAAGGAGTTTCGCTTTCATCAACCTGTCTTGTAAAACAACATATATGACTTGATAATATAATAAACTAGTTAACTAAAAATATTTCAATTTGCATTAATAGAACGAAATGGGGTTGTAGTATTTTTCTCTTTTAAAAATCCAAAGAAAAAATGCATACTATTAGACCTATTGGTAGGGTACGTTGGAGAAAAAAACGACCACTCACGATACCCAAGTGATAATGTTCTTTTCTTTGGGACTACGTCATTGGTCAGTTCTGTGATTTTAGATGGGAAAGTGTGTACTAAATCAAGATTTTTACAGAATGATTTACAGTAATAAAGCATGACGGCTGATAATGTCCATTACTATTTTAGGGGTGGCAGGTATATACCAATACCCTGTGATGTTAAAAAAAAAAATACCGCGTACGTAATTTTGTGTCTAGATAGCAGTAATTAATGGCTTGTCTACCTACCAAATATACATCTGCCAATCAGGAATCACAGGTGGACGCCACTGAAAGTACCGAATAGACCAATTAACTAAGAAAACACGCTGTTTATCATTTCAGTACGTATGTTCTTGTATGAAAACATGATACAGTTATTTAGGCATGTTGACAATGGTGGGTTATTTTGTATTGTAAAATAATATATATTTATTGCTGGCTTATGCTACAGTCACATATTCACCGGGCCCCGTACGAACTTTTCTACCGACGGCGGATTTCTATGATTTCAGGAAATCGGGGGTATCGGGGGTCTGCGGCATCCGTGTGTAGCAGTCATATATTCAGCGGGGCCAGCGCGGTTCCCTTTGAAGTTTTCTCGACTCCAATCCAATCCAATATTTATTTACATGCTTATATACCACTAGGGTTTCAAGCATGTCCATCCCGGGCCCATCCTCCGGATAGCCGGTGAAGTGGTCCGGGACAGAAATATAGGGGTCATTTTGAATTTTATCATCAAATCATTTGGGACTTTTATTAAATTTTGAAGTGCTTATCTAATATTATACACCTAATTCCTAACTTGTCGCCACAATTTTTGATCGGGTGGTCTAAACTTAAAATCTTATATTCTATATTTAAATTATTTTAACCCTTATTGGAGGGGCAGGGGAGAGGTTCATAAGAAGATTGAGCTCGCCTCACAGGAAGCAATTATTATTTACAGAGGAACTACCCTGGTATCGGCAACCTAAGTGTGGCAGACCAGGGGCCGGCCGAGCGCGAGGGGGGAAGCGGGAACCCCCCGGACAACCCTAACTCCCCCTAGGCCGAACCTCCTACGCCTACGCCCTAACCACCTAACTTCCGGTGGTATCCCACCTCCCCCCACCCCCGCCGTCCCAACCGCGGTGTCCTCCACCAACGTTGTCCTCCATCCAAATATTTATTATTTCTTAGAAGATTTTTTGGCCACTAGCAGAGTGGTTCATCACTTTTAGAGTGATATGGTGTACTGTATCTGTATTTAGCAGGGGTTCTAGGAAAGTTTTGCGTCTGGCCAGCCATTGGAGCAGAAACGTATTCAGGTCGATCACTTGGAGCCGGGCGCATCTCTGTAATCCTCAAGAAACAAAAAGTTATATCATCCACAGACGCCATCACCCTTTAATCTTTAAAAACCGAAAAGGGGACCAGGGCAATACTACCAAGGTCCTCCAGCCGGCATGGGTGCAGTTAACCGCCCCAATTAATCATCATTTTTATTAAATCAATGGTTAAAAATATAAATAAAATATAATATTATAAATATTAAAAAACAGAGCACGCTTGTAAACATTTATACAGATATATTTTTAAAAACAAAAACAGTAACACCAAATATAAATTTATATATAATATATAAGGTAGCCGGTGAGCTATAAGGGGATACCTTACTGCCAGGTTAGGCATCCCCCAACTTACACCCAAGCCAACACATACATCATTCATACATATAACACATTCTTCACATTCATTCATAAAAAGAACAAAAAGGAAGGAAAAACTCCCCTCCTTTTGTTTATCTTAAAATATATAATTCTCAATGTAAAATTATTTTATTAAAAAGATATTTTTAAAAACCGGTATTTACCCCTATATGTCGGAGCCATCTACCATCAAGAGGATAGTACACAAATGTGGAAACCGCCCCGGCACATTTATCCCCCCCCCCCCCCAAAGCCCCCTAATAGACTCCCGGGTTTGCCTACCGCCAAGAGGATAGTACACAAATGAGGAGGCGAACCCGGTATGTCATTTATTACTTACAAAATTAATCACCCATATAAAAATCAGAGTGCTAGGGCCACTAAATCCAAAAGGATAGTACACAGATGGGTAGAAGCCCCAGCACCCAGTTTTCTTAAAATAATAATTAATTTTAATTATCTATTAGGATCTATAGAATAAATATGTCCAAGGGCAAGTGGGGTCAACAGTAGAACCCGCCACAGACAGCCACATGAGATTAGAAAATTTATTTATAACATAGTGATTAGATGGTAAATATACCATCTATATATCTATTTTAGTTTCAAGCACAAAGGCCACCAGGAGCCTGTCAATAATTTTCTTGTGTTCAATCGGCGGGCTTAATAAATTTATGCCGTTGAACACTATATTAATTTTCTTAAAATAATTTTCTAATTTCTTTCGTTTCAATGTATGTCTGGTGCATTCAGGCAGAAAATGCTTAGCATCCTCTACCTTATTACACACCATAAGGCCATAACAAACTCCCATTCTAAGCCTCGTAATTATTTTAGTGGCCCTAATGTTGAAAGAAACGGGACCGGGTCCTGCGGCCTTCGGCTTGATATCTGCATGCCACACCCTGGTATGGTGATCCCATTCGGATTGCCAGAGTCTACCAAGGTGTGGTTCTAATAAAGAATTTATTTCACTATAATTATATGCGATCTGGATTCCTATATTAGTATCACGCAGGCTATTTCTGGCGTTTGTGTCAGCCAGCTCGTTTCCTGGGATACCGACATGAGCCGGCACCCATTCAAGTCTTACTTTGGTTCCGTTGATGATGATGCTATTGTAACATTTATAAATTTTGTTAATAATTTCGGGTCTTATACCCCCGCATCCTAGTATAGCCTGAAGTGAACTTAAACTATCAGTGAAAACCACATATCCACCAGGGCCCTTTCTTCTTAAATTATCATTTTGGATCCACATTAACCCATAAAGTATGGCAATAAGTTCGCTAGTATAGACCGAAACATTATTAGTGAGCCTGGCCCTAATGGCTATCGGTTTTTTTGTTTTATTCATTTGAATAACAAAAGCCATACTTGTTTTCCCAGTGGTGGGGTCCTTCGATCCATCTGTGTACACTTGTACACTATTAGGGTAGAATTTTTCCACCACTGCTTGAATTTTTTTTTTTTTAATTATTGGGTTATCATATTTAATTATCTCATTTCTAATGTGGAAATTAACCACTGGGCGCTCGAACTGCCATGGAATGTCAAGCCGATCATCGGCATTACTAATGGCCAGTCCAGCAACACCAAAATCAGTGGCAAATTTATTGAGATAAGATATGATGGATATGTCCTTGTCTCTGACAGTCCTTATCTTTTGAGGTGTTAATTTATTTATAGGAGAGTCAGGCACCAGGCTCCTTGTTTTATTTATATATCTGAAGCCCTGTCTGACTCTCTTTAGAGTCAAAGGTAACACTCCCAGCTCCACCATTATGCTATCATATGGAGTACAGATAGCCCCCCCCCCCCCCCCCATCCCCAATTATTATCTTAAGGGCTCTACCATATACTCCATCAAGTTTTTTTAGGTGAGTCTGTGCGGCACACCCAAAGGCCAGCGCGCCATATTGTAATCTGGACACTATGAAGGCCTCGAAGACCATGAGCAGAGTTTTTCTATCCGCGCCCCATGACGTACCGGAAAGTATCCTCAAAAGATTTAAATAAAAGACACAGTTACCGGTAACCTCAGTGATGTGTTCGCCAAAACTGAGAGCATGGTCAAAGATTACACCCAGAAATTTGACTGATTGCACCTGTTTAATGATAATATTTTTAAATTTCAATTCCAGATTACAAATTGTTTTAAAATTTCTACATTTTTGGAAAACTATACCATTAGTTTTCGCTTTGGAAATGGTAACCCCCCAGGCTGCTGACCATCTATGTAAATTATTTAGATCACTCTGGAGGTCTGTGTTGATGTCAACACAAGTTTTACCTATCCTCCAGAATGCTGTATCGTCAGCAAAAAGTCCAACACTTAAAGATGTTTTAGTGCTTTTGTTTGTTGTGATTAGCTCAGTATCTAAGTCGTTAATAAAGATGCCAAACAATGTGGGCGCAATCACTGAGCCTTGTGGGATACCATTTTCCAAATCCAAAATGGGGGAGAAACAACCATTTACATTAACGGCAAATGTTCTTTTTTCTAAAAATTTTACTATAAACGTGAACATTGCCCATTTAATCCCCATTTGGTAAACTTTAAACAACAACCCGCGTCTCCAGACCATGTCGTAAGCCTTTTCAATGTCCACAAAAACTCCGGCCACCTTGAGACCCTTCCGGAAGGCATCCTTGATCTCGGTTTGAAGTCTAACCAGGTGGTCGGTGGTTGAGTGGTGTCTCCTAAAACCACTCTGGAAAGCCGACAATAATCTGTTGGTCTCCAGAAAGTGGATAAGGCGTTGGTTAACCATACTCTCCATGGTCTTACAGACGCTGGATGTTAAAGATATTGGTCTGTAATTTAATGGGTTAAGGAGATCCTTGCTCTGTTTTGGCAGGCCAAAGACCTCTGCATGCTTCCAATTGAGGGGAAGGATCCCCTCTAGCCATATTAAATTAAATAACTCCAGGAATAGTTCAAGGGTCTTGGTAGGCATATTTTTAAAAAATATATAACTAAATCTATCTGGCCCTGGAGCTGAGCCTTTACGATTACCAAAAGCCTCTAGCATTTCCTGGAGTTTAAATGGTGCATTATATGGTCTGTCATAATCTGAGCTATGATCTTCATGGGGGATAGGACTGTCTCTTTCCATTTTCATTTTTCGAGTTTGAAAAAAGGGCGAGTAATTAGTTGTTGCAGAGTTTTGTTTAAAAGTTGCTCCTAAAGCATTAGCTTTTAGTTGATCATTAATATATATTTTACTATTTTTAAGTATATTATTAGTTTTGGTAGATCTCCCCTGAATCCTTTTAATCTTAGACCATACTTCTTTTACATTTGAATCTCGATTCAGCGAACTACAGAACTGATGCCATGAGGCGTTTCTTGTTTTAATAATATTTGATTTTAATTTATATTTACTTTCTTTAAATTTCTGTATATTTTCTAAAGTTCTATTTTTCTTTAAATTACGTCTGCATCTGTTCCTGTTAGCTTTTTGTTTGGATAGTTCCTCGTTCCACCACGAGACGGACGAACGGCTACCCTTATTACTAAACGTTGGTATAGTCTTAGTAGCTATTTCAATTATTGCTTTAATTAGATTATTATTAAAATTATCTATATTCTTATTCCTTAATCCGCTCATGGTCCAGGAGACCACACATGCGTCCAAAGCCCACCCAATCAGCTTTGTCTAAATTCCATTTACTTTTATTATTATTATTATTTTTATTCCAGTTTTCTAAAATATTAAATTAAATTTTTATTGGGAGATGGTCGCTACCCAAGTCATCAAGAATCTCCCACTCACACTTGGCCGCCATGTTATTTGAGACAAAGGACACATCCAAACAGGCCCAGGTGTGATGGGTGTCCGACAGAAATGTTGGGCTTCCATCGTTTAGGCAAGCCATATTTAAATTGTCCATACATTTTTCAATTAAACTGCCTTTAGTCGTATCTGAACCTCATAAAATATTTTTACAATTAAAATCTCCAATCACTATTAAATTTACATTATTTTTACCTATTGGTTTCATAAAATCATCTACCGTTAATTTTTTCCCCGGTAATCTGGTATGGACATAATAATTAAAAATATTTATATTATGATCTTTAGTATGTATAACCACCCCCAACACCTCAATCCCTGGATTCGTCCTTGTCACAGTTATTTGAAAGTGGGAAATTCCATTTCTAACAAAGGTAGCTACTCCCCCCGTGGATTTATCGCTACTATTAAAAAAGAGTCCCGTATAACCCGGTATTTTATAATCTATAAATAATTTATCTTTCTTATTTTTAACTGATATATTAGGAAGTAAGGACTCTTGAATAGCAATAATGTCTATATATTTATTATTATCAATATATTTTTTTAATTCGGGGCCATTGGCGCGCAGGCCACGGGCATTCCACTGGAGTATATTTAAACCATATTTAGTTAGTTTATTATTACTATTATTATTAACATTATTATTATTAATGCCTATAGGGCCAACCTGCATAATGAGGCACGGAGCAATTCTAATTTCCCGGGGACTATCTTTAGCTAACAAAGATTAGTCCACATTATCATTGCCCCGTGTCTCCAGTGCTACCAAGTCCTTGGCCCTGTACCAAGCGACACTACGTGCCTCAATGGCACCCGGGTCGACCTTGATAGCTAGATTTTGATTATGCACCTCACAGGCGTCCCTTGAGGCTATCTGGATGTCTTCCAAAGAAAATTTTGAAATCGGGACCTTTTTGTTCTCTCCGAGTCAAAAATATGCCTGAAAGTTCTCGACTCCAATCGCGAGGCGCCCGTGGGTAAGCTGCAAGGGTACCGCAGGCTAATCCTACGGACGACGCACGGCGGTCGGACGGGAGCCGTTAGGGACTCGCACGGACATCGTAAGATACTCGTACGATGATCTTGGAAATCGGACGGATAACGTACGATTTGAGAGGCCCGAAATTCAGTCCCAAAATCGTACGGCATATGTACGAATGTTGCGGGGGCCGTACTGGGCCTGTGCGGTGCCCGTGCAATGCTGTATACAACGTGTCTATGGGTTTACGGGCAATAAAAATCGGGAACATCGGGAACTTTTAACTCCGCGCTGAAAGCTTCCGATGCGCCCTACGGCGAGGAAAGAACACCAAGACGCCCGCAGGATAGCCACTGCACCGTCGCGGCCGCCGTGAGATTTTGCAAATTTTCCCGAAATTTGGGCCTTATTCCAAATCGGTGGATAAGTGACTGTAGGATTACTGGGATGGATATTATTACAGAACACGGCGCAAAAATCAGGTACGTTTATTTGTTCAGTTCTAAAACTAATTCTTGACGTGACGCGCTACATATTACGTAACCACCGGCTCGCCAGATGGGATGGTACAAAATGGCTGCGCCCGTCACATTTAACCGTTTTATTAATTAAATATTATAATATGCAATTATGTGCATTATATATCGTTGAAGGTATCGGGTCGTTTTTCCCTTATCCAGATTCGCCCTGAGTCGTTTCGTCCCGGGTAGGTTCGTCCTCCAAACGGGTCGTTTCGCCCCTTGACTCCCACCCTCATATGTACAATTATGTCGTTTGTTTTTCAGCAAGGAGCTATTTGAACGGAAATAAATAAATCATGGTAGCGAGCTATGGCTAAAGATATAATAATATTAGTAATAATTAAAGGCGAAATGACCATACCGGGGGATGAAACGACTCGGGGTATTCCACACATTCGACTTTTGTTGTTTCCCCTTCATATCACATTTAAAGCGGCATTCCCTGGACTATTTTTATTATTTAAGCTTATAGAAAAGAAAATCCAATTACGTTTGGTGCATATATACTCTTCAAAAAAAGAAACGCAAAAGGGTACAAATGGGTTATAACTCCGATTTTATGTTTCCTACCGGTTCATGCTTTGTGAATATAAGGTCATTGCATGTCCCAAACACATTCCCACGGTTACATTCGATAAAACGCAGCTACTGTACAATAAAGTTCCAAAATGTGAATATTCGCAAAAACGCAGCCACATGCAAACCATGTCACCACTGCACGTGCGTTGTCTGCACGTGCAACATGAACACCGACAGTATAAAAGTGCAGGGTGTTCGCTTGCCTGGCCTCTGTATCTGGCCGACAGTTGACAATCCATGACATGCCACGTCTCAGTGAACCGCAGAGAAACAATGCCATCGGCCGACTAGACGCAGGCGAATCCAGAACGGCCGTTGCCAGGGCATTACATGTGTCCCCAAGCACCATCTCCAGACTGTGGGACCGTTACCAGCAACATGGATCAACACGTGACCTCCCTAGATCCGGTCGACCACGGGTCACTACCCCCGGGCAGGACCGCTACATCCGGGTACGCCACCTTCGGGAACGATTGACTACTGCCACCTCCACAGCCGCAGCAATACCAGGTTTGCGCAGGATATCCGACCAGACCGTACGGAACCGCCTACGTGAGGTAGGAATTCGTGCCAGACGTCCAGTTCGAGGTGTCATCTTAACACCACAACACCGTCGACTCCGACTGCAGTGGTGCCAGATTCATCGACAATGGCCTCAACTGCGATGGAGACAGGTGTGGTTCAGTGACGAGTCCCGATTTCTGCTCCGACGTCATGATGGAAGATGTCGCGTGTATAGGCGTCGTGGTGAACGTTATGCGGCAAACTGCGTGCAGGAAGTGGACAGATTCGGCGGGGGTAGTGTCATGGTGTGGGCAGCCATCTCACACACTGGCAGAACTGACCTGGTCCACGTGCAGGGCAACCTGAATGCACAGGGCTACATTGACCAGATCCTCCGGCCACACATCGTTCCAGTTATGGCCAACGCCAACGCAGTGTTCCAACATGACAACGCCAGGCCTCACACAACACGTCTCACAACGGCTTTCCTACAGAACAACAACATTAATGTCCTTCCTTGGCCATCGATATCACCGGATTTGAACCCAATTGAGCATCTATGGGACGAGTTGGACCGACGCCTCCGACAGCGACAACCACAGCCCCAGACCCTGCCCGAGCTGGCAGCAGCCTTGCAGGCCGAGTGGGCCACCATCCCCCGGGACGTCATCCGTACTCTGGTTGCTTCAATGGGCAGGCGGTGCCAGGCAGTTGTCAACACACGCGGAGGCCACACCCGGTATTGACTCCAGATGACCTTGACCTTGGTGGTGTGTCCTATCACTTACTCACAATGGACTAGAGTGAATTGTGAACAATCCTGCAACATTTGGTAATTATCGGACTCACCATTCAATAATTAAATCAATTCTCCAAATGTTACGACAATGTGGTTTTGCGTTTCTTCTTTTGAAGAGTATATGAAGCCGCGCTCCGCATTGGTTTCACTACACTGGCTTATCTAGGTCAAAAACAAAGGCAGTATTTCGAAAGTGGGACACTTTTCTCGATTTTCATTGGCTTATCACAAGTGTGGAATTCCCCAACAAGAGATCACGTGAGATTTCGCAATTTTTTAACAAATTTAACTGTCTTGATTGAGGGGTCGTCTCATATCTCTAAAACGTATTTATATCCATAGAGGTATGGTACAACGGCTTTCCAGGGGTCGGTGGGTGGGGGATTTGCCTTGAAATTTGGACAGTGGCCAGCTGTTGGCATACGCGTTACATGTAAGGGGGTGTTACTAATTATGGAAGAGGGTACTGTGTTCGATTTACGTAAAAAAATTTAAGACTATATGTTATTTTTATTCATTACTTAGACCTAAAAAGGTGGGGGGTTTTAAATGCGCGGTCAGTCTAGGATCGATCCCCATCGGCGGGTATATAAAAGACCATGGTATGTGATATCTGTCTGTGGGATGATACATATAAACGATCCCTTGCTAAAAAAAATAAAAATGTAGCGGGTTTACAAGGCGCGTGTGCTGGGATTTCAGCAGGATTGGGGTTGTAGACTGTTTTGAGCGAGGTTTATATGAGGCCATGCTCCCCCAGAAAATACATTTCAAATTTTTTTAAGCTTGGGCAAGTAAGGGTTTCGACCTCCAATACCCTCCCCCTGCAAATACACCCGATTCCTCTCTAAATGTCAAAATTACCAAATGTTAGACACCCAACAGCAGATGGAAAGAAGGATAGGATATGTTTTATTTAACGACGCACTCAAAACATTTTATTTACGGTTGTATGGCGTCGGATGATTATTAAATCAATATGCTCTAACTCTGATGTCGTTAAACACCCCCACCCCTAACTTTACCCTTTCCAAACGAAAGAATATTTATTTGAATTTTTCGATTTTAACACGTAAAATTAAGAAGTGAAAACGTTCATTGTCTACTTTAGTATATATATATATTTTTTTTTAATATATACATGATTAATGTGTTACTACTATACAAACTAAACTTTGAAAGTTCTACTAACACTTTATAAAATATTAATTCTGAAATAGGAAGGTACGATTAATTATCGATAATACGTTGTCAAGATCAAACCGGTTTTAACGAAAGACTCTAGTACCGTATCCTTAACCGAACGTTCTTCGTACAGCGCAAGATTTCTCTTTTAATTTTTTGAGACGAACCCTACAGTTTGAAATCGGCAAACGCACGTGTTAACTGAAACTGACAACAGGCCGTCGTTTGTGCTTTGCCGAGCTATGGCGGCACAGGCGACGAATCAAGCATATACTTTTGACGATCTCCGTTCATAGCGAACAAACACGAATTTTTTAAAAGTGCATTTGAGCTTGTATTTCATATTTGTACATGATGTTATAATATGGTAACCAGAGAATGTAACTTTAATAGCCATATAATGTAACCGGCGGTAGATATGTCAAAATGATGTTTAAAAAATATTATTAAATGAGAATACTCTTCCTTGCACGGATACTTGAGTCCTGTGAACGGACTCGAGTCTTGTTAGAGACCATAATGTCCAGGTTTACAATGACACACTAAATTAAAAACCTGTAATTATAGTTGGCCTTTAACAGTTGTTGGTAAATTATGTTTTCTTAGGTATAAATATTCCACGATTGCAGATTTAAAATTAAATTTAAAAAAACTAGCACCTCACCAAAATGTGACATCACGCGTATGTGTCTGTGTGTGTGTGTGTCTCTCTCTCTCTCCGTGTGTGTAAGTGTGTGTGTGTCTCTCTTTCCTCCCTCTCTCTCTCTCTCTCTCTCTCTCTCTCTCTCTCTCTCTCTCTCTCTCTCTCTCTCTCTCTCTCTCTCTCTCTCTCTGTGTGTGTGTGTGTGTGTGTGTGTGTGTAATTTGATGTGAAACCAAAACAAACAATAAAAACACAAAAAGGTACTTACCTCAAAGACTAGAAGTAGAAAATCACCCTGTCACAAAGCTAACCTGGCTGAACGCAGCTGAATACCAGTTTGGCGTTTGCATGCGTTTGTTCACGCTTTATGTGTTTGAGATTGACACGCCCCCTTATTGTCAGTCAATTCGATTAGGCAGAGGGCAAAAATTAATCGAGCTGTCGGTTAGGTTTTATCATCTTCATTCGTTTACAAATATCATTCTTTTATTGAAAGCCGACCGTTAAGAGATCTTTAAGTATTTTGCTATAAAGTACATTTACGATTAGGCCTATCAGGGCCGTAATTAGGAGTTTTTGTTCGGGGGCGGGGGGGGGGGGGGGGGGGGGGGGGAATCAACTGAGTAGTTAAAACTGAGTAGTCTAAAACTCCTTAAACGGTTAAGAAGAGAAATTTCTTGTAGTTTCTATAATTTTTTTGGATTTTGTTTTCGGGTGGGAGGGGGGGGGGGGGGACTGGGCCACTTGTCCCCCACACTAGCTACGGCCCTGCCTACAATTAGGAGATAAACATATTCTCATTTCATTTTTGAGGTTGGTTATCGTTGATTTAAAGGCGCTCAATCACGGATGGTTGACCTAATTATTGATCCAACAAAGTATTATATGACAATATATACATTTCATTTGTACCTAAAAATACTTTATTAAACCATCTACATAACCAGTATATTCCACTTATTATTGATATTTTGTAAAAATAATTGAATTATGTCAACGGTCCATAATTCAGAGGAAAAATAACGGCTATTTGGAGAGCAGAGGTGTGACGTATTATTTTGAGTCACGTGACGGGCATTCCCTGAATAACCGCAGTGTCAAAACGATTTACCAAGCTCATGTAACGAGAACGCTTTACCGTCCTCTGCGAAGTAGGGTAAATAGAAAAACCCCACAAAAACAATGAAAATAAGTTAATAAAAATTAATAAAAACATGTACTGAATGATAATAAGCTTATACATTAATTTCTTTTAGTAACAGAAGCATGTTAAACGTCGATAATCCCGACTAATTAGGCCATTGCATCTATAGGTAAATTTATCGTTAGTCGTACACAAAAATCTCTAAACATCTGGATCACAAACACCTTCATTTTCCACGTTGTCAAATTCATTTTATGCAAACTATGCCATAACAGCTGACATGGGATAGGAATTGTTACATTTTAAAAGAATACTCTGAACTAGACGGTGTTTGTTTACGATTTGACTATATAATATATACGACACCCGTGTATATAGCCTCCGCTAACGAGGGCTGGCTATATTCACAGTAAAAATGTATATAGGCGACAAATTGATTGATACATATTACCGAACCATCTGGAACAGGAGGAATACATACCAAGTACTGTACGAACAGTGCGTTTTCTAAACAGGGAGACAAAACCAAATCCCAGCGGGTTGTCATGAGTTCGGAAATTGAAAAAATCCTAAATAGTGTTCATACTGATGAGCATGCAGGTCACCTAGGAGTTAACAAAACGTGAGTGTTTATTTATTTATTTATTTATTTATAACTGTCGACAAAGTCGCGAAAAACATCTTATTTTGATTAAATATTCGACAATCCTGATTAGGCCAAATAAAAAATAAAAAGAGTTGGTGATCGTCCCCGCACGTACCTAAAAACTGCGCGCGCCCCTGAATTTTTTTTATTTTTTACTTTATTAAAAACTGTTTAAAATGCGTCGGGATAGCAGCAATTCAACTTTCGTAAGCACCGTAACGGGTTAAACAGTCCTTTCATCAGTCTAGGGTGGTCCAATATTAAAATGTCCCTGATAGACCCCAGGGGACCAAGTTTTCTATGGAGTTGCCAGCTCTGTACCTGGTCTCCAGGATTTTATAAAGTTTTTCACAGAAAAAATAAAAAAATAAAAACCTTCCCCCTGCCCTGATTTGTGTGATCAAAAAGGACGATCACCAACTTTTTTTTTTATTTGGCCTTAGCGTTAGTTTATATTAACCAGATGTGGAGAGTATGATTCTTGTAAGATTATCATAGTTATTTATCACAAGTAAATGATAAAATGCACATGGTATGACACCGTGTTATCGGTATTAGGTACCCGTAACCGGAATTCTCGCCGCAACCGTAATCGGCCACATGAAGCCGTAGTAGCTTACAAACTGTGCCCTTGAATAGGCAGTCAGGCGATGGTGTTGTTATTATTTATCTGAAGTTAATATTATTATTATCTCTACACATCTATGTGTAAAAGAACTGTATGAGTTTCTAAATGTAGTAATCTAAAATATATATGTATTTCATTTATAGATGGAAAAGGATAAGACAGAGGTATTACTGGAAAGGATCCTATGATGAAGTCAAGAAGTTCATTAATGAATGCGAACAGTGCCAAAGAAAAGGGACGATAAAGAAAGCCAGAAAAACACTCAATCCAATACCAGTTACGTCAACAGCATTTAAGCAGATTGGGATGGATTTAGTGGGACCTCTTGAAAAAACTGAAAATGGTATGTTTTAAGTATACCACGCTATTTTGTAATCTTTATAGTAGTTGTAAATCAAGAGATTAGCATGGAAGTTAATATCTATACAATTTTTAAAAGATACATGTATTATTCATAAACTATTCTGACTATGTAAGCCTAAAGGTTAGAGAGCCTTGATTTCATAGACTTTTTTTTATTTTATTTTATTTTTTTATTGTCCCCAGAAATATTTGGCAGTGTCAGGATTGAGGTGCCCTGAGCTCACTGACGTACACATATTTTAATTATATTTCATATATATATATATATATATATATATATATATATATATATACAGACTATTTACATGTACACAATGTTCATGTTTAAAACATATACTGCATTAAAAAACTCTCTCATCCACTCACCTACTCACCCCCCCCCCCCCCCCCCCCCCCCAAATATCCATCAGTTTTCATACATGTCGGTAATTAGTTTTAATTATTTCTGGGAGCAAAAAAGAAGAGAAAGAAGAGAAAGAAGAAAGGGGAAAAACGAAATATCAGAAGTGAAAGAAAAGAATAACGGGTTGCAAATTTTATCTTTTAATGTTTGTCTCTAAGCCAGTATGTTAAACTACAGTTGAAAAAGTTCATGTAAAATTGTCAATAAATAAATTATACCATTTTTTCCAATATGTTTCAAAATATTCGTATTCACAGTTTTTAAGCAGAATACACCTTTGAATTTCTAATTTGTTTTTAATTGTCCTTTGTAATGATCGTAAGTTCAATTTTTGTTTTTGCATTTTTATAGAATAAATATAATATTTTATATTAATAATCATCCAATTTACTACACTGCTGTTTTGTTCATTAGGCAAACCTAAGATAACTGTATGTTTATCAAAAGTAATATGTTCACCCATAGTATTTGTTATCCAATTTGCAATAGATTTCCATAGTTTTTTTTAACAAAATGACAATTATAGAATAAGTGTTCCATTGTCTCTGGCAGCAGATTACAGAAAGTACATTTATTGGTATCTATATAGTGAATAGTATATAAAAAATGGTTATTTGCGAGTATTCGATGCAATATTCTGTACTGAAACCATCGCAAAGTTGTATCTCTAGTACATTTAAAGGGTATGCTATAATATATTTTCCATTCCCTTAATGAATAGTTAAAACTTTTTTCCCGATATTTTAATTGTGATTTTGGTATTTGTGATGTTTTGCATAACAGTTTATATTGTTCCTTGCAACCTTGTTTCTCTTTTAAAATCTGCTTTAACTTTTGTGGATAAACTGGTTTATAATTAGGGAAACAATTCAGAGTTTGACAATTTAACTTTCCATATTTTTCAATGAGACATTTTACTGCTTTAATTAAAGACGTATAATCTAAAAAAATCGTTATTATATTATACTTAACCATAAATTCGTCAACAGTTAGAAAGCCACCATGTACACCAATTAAATCATTTATAAAAATAATTCCCTTTTCGGCATACTTTTTGTAGAAAATAGGTTTTTTATCTTTTAATATTTTACTGTCGTGCCAAATATTGACACCAACTATGTCGTCTATACTTTCAATGATTTCTTCACAATGAATTTCCCTCCAGCTTTCAAGAACATCTTTCCAAAAAGGATTACTTGTATTTTGCATTTTCTTGCTAACAAATTGATCCCCATATATAATTAAATCATGTATTGATATCTTTGTAATAGATGAAAAAAGATGTATCCATTTTGAATCATTTGTAAGTAGTCTTCTTATCCATGTTGATTTTAAGGCTGTTATATAAATTGAAATATTAATCATTCTTAATCCTCCGTTTTGATAATCTTGAATTATAGTTTCACGTTTTATTTTTTCTGGTTTATTTTCCCATATAAAACTATAAAATCTGTTTTTTTAACTTCTGGACTAATTGTTCAGATGGAGTTGGTAATGAGATTAGTAAATTTATTATTTTGGGTATTATTAATGTTTTTAAAACAGCGAGTCTGCCTAATAGCGTCAATTTTCGTGCACTCCAGATTTTCATTGTACTTTCCATTTCTAATACTTTTGGTTCAAAATTTTCTTTAACTATATCTTTTAGATTTAAAGAGAAGCGAATTCCCAATAAAGTAAACTTAGTTGAACCCCATTCTAATTTCCATCTAGTATGATGAAAGAGTTCATTTGAGAATTTGTTTCTGCCAGTCCATATTGTCTTTGATTTAGAATAATTTAGCTTCAAACCTGACATTTTTGCAAAGCAGTCTAGAGTAGTAAGTGTGCCGTACAGTGACTCTGGAGATCCATCCAAAATAAAAGTAGTATCATCTGCATACTGCGAAATAAGATATTCTTCTCCATCAATATAAATTCCCTTAATATTCTTGTTATTGCGTATTAAAATGGCAAGTATTTCTGCACATAATATAAAAATGTAGGGCGATAACAGATCGCCTTGTCTGCAGCCTCTGTATAACTTAAAACTTTCTGATAGATGTCCATTTTGGATTACAGCTGAAACTGAATTTTTATACAGTGTTTGTATCCAAGTTTATATTGAACACTTAAAATTAAAAATGTCTAGAGCTTTTTGAATAAATGTCCAGGATAAGGAGTCAAACGCCTTTTCAAAATCGACTAATAATAGCTGACCTGGTATTTTATATCTTTCTGTGTATTGCATAATGTGATATATCAACCTTATATTTTCTCCTATGTATCTTCCCTTTATAAATCCTGTTTGGTCTTTTTCAATAATTTTGTCCAATACGGTTTTTATCCTATTTGCAATGCAACCAGATGCTATTTTATAAGTACAATTTAAAAGGGTGAGTGGCCTCCAATTTTTTAAAAATTGCTTCGGTTTGTTTGCTTTTGGTATGCAGGTTATGATGCCTAGTTTTTGTACATGTAACATTTCTTGAATACTGTAACTATAATTGATGGCTCTAACTACAAAGTGCCCCAAATCAAGCCAAAAGAATTTTAAAAATTCTGCTGGAAATCCATCAGAACCAGGACTTTTTTCATTCTTCATATTTTTAAGAAATAATAAAGCTTCAGCGTACGTTAATTCCCCCTCCACCTCTGCTGCTTCGTTATGGGAGAGAATATTAAAATTACAGTTTTCAATTAATTTTGTTATATCTTCACATTCAGATTCCTGTTTTGAATATAGTTTTTCATAAAAACGTTTTGTTTCTTTCAATATTTCAGCTTGGTCTGTGATTAAATTTCCGTTTTCTAATTCTATTTTGGAAACTAATTTGCTATGAAAGTTTTTTGCTTCCATGTTACAAAAATATTTTGAAGGTTTCTCTCCTACTTCTACCCATTTAGCTCTAGATCTAATAAAATGCCCTTTTAATTTCTCTTTTCTAATTTCTACCAAGTTTTGTTTTTGTTCTTCCATTTGTTTAAAGTTTATGGCTGCATTTTCTTCTAACGCCTTAATATGTTCGCACAGTTTAATTTCCAGGGGTTTTTTTTCCCTTTTTTTGGCAGAAGAATATGATATCGTTTTCCCTCTGATTTCCATTAATAGCGTTTCCAAGAAAAGTTGATCATTAATGGTAAATTGAAGTGTGTCATTTGGAATTGTGTTTATTTCATCTATATTATATACCGGGACAGCATTTTGCGTTTTTATATTATTTATTATTTCTTTTACTATCTTAGCATACTCTTTGTCGTTTAATAAAGAAGTATTAAATTTCCACAAACCTGTACCTTTTTAATAGTATTTAGTTTTAATTTTAAAATCACTCCTGCATGGTCAGATCTACAGCTGTTATCAATAGTTACTTGTTCTACATGTGTCATCAAATTGTTAGAGATCAAATAAAAATCTAATCTCGCATGCTTAATAGGATTTTTCTTTCTCCATATATACATTCTTAATGTTGGGTACAATTCCCTAAACGGATCAACCAAATCATACACTTGTAAATTATCTAACAATGTTTTCTTTGAGTTAGGATGATTTACATGTAGATAATTACTAGTATCCAAATCCTGATTTAACACTAAGTTAAAGTCGCCACAAATTATGTACTGTTCATTTTCAAAGTCTTCAATATTTTTCAGAACATTTTCAAAAAAGGTAGGGTTATCTTCATTTGGTCCGTAAATATTTAATAGCGTTATTGTTGTATTTTCTATAGCTATATCCATTGCTATGTAATTTCCAGAATTATCCGTTTTGGTTTTATTAATTTTACACTCAAAATTATTATTTAACATGATAGCTACACCTCTGGAGTTACTAGAGTAGGAATTAATAATGCACGTGTAACCCCACTGTGCATTTATGTATGGTTCCAATTCGTTAATGAAATGTGTATCTTGCAGGCAATATATATTATATTTCTTTTTTTCAGATAATTTAATACATCTTTTCTTTTTGCTGGATCTCCCAGTCCCTGACAGTTTAGTGTCATAATTTGTACCGAAGTCATTTCAAAATGTGTAATACATACTTAATAATATACATGTATGTACAAAATACAGGCACCGTATACACTGACTGTTGTCCACTACTTTGCTTTACCCGAATGTAAATAGAATCAGTTTGTAAGTAACAATTCACCGGCTCAAAAATAAATATTGAAATGCGACTTGGCAGAGAATAGATGAGTGATGCGAACAGAGCTTATAAAGACAAATATGACAGTGGAAGATAGCAAGAAATGTATGCAGAGAATAACAGTGTAAAGGATATGAATACTCATATGCAGAAAGCTGTGACCAACCAGGAGCCTATCACACACAGAGTCATATTATTAAAAGTAAATACATTGTGTGTATACAGATATAGTAATATTAACTGTGTTGTAATCCAAATAATTTCAAAAGTATATTCATGTAAACAGTTTTTAAAATTCCGTCAAATATCTAGAAATTTGATACTGTCTTCTGAAAAAACAAAAAAACAAAACAAACAAACAAACATGCACCATACATGTACATGAGTGCAATACAAAAAGATACATAATGGAGTTTGCTAAAAAGTAAAATTACAAGAAACCAAACAGGCAGAAAGGCGCACGGCGTACGCAGGTCTGAAAACATGAAGCCTAACACGCCGCAGTGTGCTGTTAATAGACAAGCCGTTACGTTTGATGCACTGGCGACTGAACTTCATTCACACTTGTGCTAAAAGTTAGAAAACGAGTTTTACAGCTTAAGCTTTAACAGCGTTTGGCGAGGACCTTACTACCTGTTTCCATTTCACACAGTTATACTTCTAATCTCTAACAATGTTTTTATGATAAACAGTTGTATTGGTTCAATCCGTATCTCATAACTTAAAAATCCAACGTTCATACTGCATGAAACTCAGTTTTTCAGTGATAATAGCAATAGCAGTACGTAGTAGGAGTAGCAGCAAGAACAGCAGTAGTAGTAGCAGTAGCAGTAGCAGTAGCAGCAGTAGTAGTAGTAGTAATAGTAGTAGTAACCAATAATACTATTAACTATACTACTAATAATTTTAGTCGAAAATTAAACGGGGTAAATAATAGTACAAATAATAATAGTATTGATGATGATGATGACGACGACGACAACAACAATAATTAGGAAATGAGGGGTAAATAATAGCCGTACAATACTGATAGTTATGATGCTGGGAATACTACCACTACACCTGCCACTACCACTTAAAATAATAATAGTGATAGTAGTAAAACCAGAAAGAGAAGACCCGCTTGCACTGACAAACAGTACAGAAAATATTATAATAAAATAAAATAGTAGGGGCGGCACGATAAACACAATTTTGCAGCTGATAGTTTGTATTTTTTTGGATCATATCAACAAAACTAAAAACTAACTAAATAAAAATAAAATAAAATAAAAATAAATAATTAAATAAATAACTAAATAAATAAAAATTAAGACGATAGTATACACGTTTCCTTTAGCAATGTTTGGGTGTGACAAATAACGAGTACCGGAAATATTAAACAACAGTATATACACTTTTTGTATTTACACTTTTATAAGAATAAATTTAGTTCAGGTAGTTACAGCGTCCAGAGGAATTACTATAGACTTCGGGCGAGTCTCGTGTGGATCAAACCGGTCTCCGTGCGCAGGTGTGGAATGTCGGTTGGATAAAGCACTGAGGTCGGTGTGGTGGGTAACTTTTATGATCCTGTGACACAAGTAACTCCAACATGCTATCAATTTTTTTGTGCAAACTTTGAATTTGGTTATCTGACGTAAACAGTTTCATAGACGTTTGCTCTTTTGATTTTTGTCTAACAGTCTCACCTGCATCTGTGGCGTCCATGTTTTTGCAGTTCGCACCCTCGCTAACCATAGTTGACAGGGTAATGTTAAAACTTTCACTTTGACTGTTGTCCGAGTCTGAGGTTTTCTTTCGTTTCGCCGCTTGCTTCTGTTTTCTTCCCATGACCAGTATTAAACTAAGGGTTGAGTCATGTTAATGGATAAGCTCGCTGGTCAACGTCACATAATGGCTATTGTCCGACAATCACATGGTATATGTATTTTGTTTTGATTAATTTTCTCGACCAATATACTTATTTTGGCTTAATAGTATTATACATACAGAGTCTCTGATACTTACAGACAGTTATGCTAGTAGAAATAGTATCTGAACCGTGTTTTTGTTGTCTGTAAACTTCAAAAACTCTCAGAGCGACGAATTCGCGTGTGCTTGTCTGGCGGCCATTTTCTTTTTTTTATTTCATAGACTTAATATGAAGTTAAACACGCACAGTCTCTATTTCTCTATCCGTCTCTCTCTCTGTCTGTCTGTCTCTCTCTCTCTCTCTCTCTCTCTCTCTCTCTCTCTCTCTCTCTCTCTCTCTCTCTCTCTCTCTCTCTCTCTCTCAGGGGGCGGGATCTAGTTCAGTCGATTGAGCACTCGTTTGGGGTGCCACGATCGCAGAATCGAACCGCCTCAGCGTAAATCTACCATTGGGCTTTTTTCCGTTCCAACCAATGCACCAGAACTGGTATATCAAAGGCCGTGGTATGTACTGTCCTGTCTATTGGAAAATGCATATAAAAGATCCCTTGCTGCTAATGGAAAAAGTAGCGGATTTCCTCTGACTACGTGTCACGAAAACCAAATGTTTGACATCCAATAGCCGAAAATTACAAATCAATGTACTCTAGTGGTGTCGTTAAACAAAACAAACTCTGTCTATGCCCCCCCCCCTCTCTCTCTCTCTCTCTCTCTCTCTCTCTCTCTCTCTCTCTCTCTCTCTCTCTCGATAAATATTCATTTCATTTCGTTTTTTCGTTTCAGCCAGTAGTCCGCATCTCTAAAGGTACTCTTGAAATAATAATTGAAATAAATACGCACCTATGTATACAATGACTATACAATTATTGCCATTTTATCAGGTGAATATCCAGAATTGACTATACTATTATTGCCATTTTATCAGGTGAATATCCAGAATTGACTATACTATTATTGCCATTTTATCAGGTGAATATCCAGAATTGTCTTCCCGAAAGGGATTGTTTTTCTCGATCTGAGTAAGACTATTATGAAAAAGAAAA
Organism: Gigantopelta aegis; assembly: GCF_016097555.1. Taxonomy (NCBI): domain Eukaryota; kingdom Metazoa; phylum Mollusca; class Gastropoda; order Neomphalida; family Peltospiridae; genus Gigantopelta; species Gigantopelta aegis. The sequence goes on along the minus strand of NC_054699.1, from coordinate 21,419,988 downwards.
ATATTGGTACATGTATTACTTCTTACCCGACGGTGGTGACTGCGTCATCATTTCTGTTTAGCTCCAACGTTAAGTTTCTGTCGTAGCCCAATTTTTACAAACTGTGTGGGGCCGCTCAACAATAACGTCGGGCTTTATGCGGGGATTCCTTATATTGTTACAAAATAACAACAACAACAACAACAACAACAACAACAGCAGCAGCAACAGCAGCAGCAACAACAACAACAATAACAATAACAACAACAACAACGACGGGAAAGCTAAGAGATTATTGACGATCGTTACATACGTTTAGAGGGGAGAGTGGTCTTAGTATTACACAAACATGACATTGGAGGGAGGGGGGGGGGGTAAACATGCCAACGTTTGCGTTACATAATTATTGTTGAACGGCCTCTAAGTAATAGGCCAATGGAACTAGGTTTATGGATGAATGTTCATCTCAATGGAGGTGGGTTGTTGGTTGTTGGGTTGTTGTTGCGTGTTTTTTTTTTGTGTGTTTTTTTTAGGTTTTAATTTTGTTTAATTTAATGTTTAATAAAAATAGTCAAGCTTTAAGTTTAATATTAGGTTTTCGTCTTTTGGTCAGTTTATCGCGAACTGTAGCAGTGTAGGTCATAAACTTGATTTATAGTTGTACCTGAATGTTCATCCCAATGCATGTGAAAACATTTTTAAAAACTTGTTATATTAAAATAAAGTTCCTTTAGGTTTTTAAAAGTGAAATTTTAAATAACTAAATTAACTACGAATTTTATATTACAATTGTTTAAATATTTTAATAAATTGTATTTTGTTAACATGACTGAGATGAATATGAATGAATGTAACATAAGCGACACAAATGCCCTATGTTTATGGTAAGCGATGCATTTTAAGTTGGCAAAATTATTGTATTATACCGAAAATACATCCTAGAAACAATGCAGTAAAACTAACTCCATACGGTTTTAATTTTGAAGGAATATATGGCCATTTCATATTTAGCTTTTTATGTATTTTATATACTGTTAGAGAAGGGAAAACAATGTGTCCAAATTACTATAGGTTCTCTTTTTTCCATTAGTATATCTTGATTGCTGGATAGTAACATGGCATGCAAAAGAATGCTTAATGGGATTTTTCTTTTGTTTTAGTAGGAAACCGATACATTTTGGTTTTCACGGAATACTTGACAAAATGGGTTGAAGCCGAGGCAATTGTTGACAAGTCGGCACACAGTGTCCTGCGTGTGTTAGTAAAGTTTGTATCGAGCCACGGTTGTCCTGAAGTTCTTATCACAGATCAAGGAAGAGAGTTTAGTAATGATCTGAACGACAGGTTTTGTCAAAAGATGGGAATTGACCACCGCATTGCCTCGCCCTATCACCCACATACAGGAGGACAAACTGAAAGATACAACAGAACACTGTGTAGCATGTTAGGATGTTACGTCAATAAACATCAAAATGACTGGGACGAAAAATTGCCATATATGCTGTTTGCATACAGAACGGCGGAGCACGAGTCAACGAAGAAGACCCCATTTTTTCTTGTTTATGGGAGATCAGCTCGGCTACCTATTGAACTAGATATACCTAGTGGGCCAGACACTGAATCGGCCGATTTAGCACTGGGAAATAGAGGCAAGGCATTCGTTCAGCTTTCGTTATATAGAGAAGAAGCCAAAGACAACATTAAGATTGCGCAGAGAAAGCAAAAACGGTATTATGACGCAAAAGTGAAACGTGTAAATTTCAAAGTTGATGACAAAGTTTTAATGCATAACACAAGGAAAACCACTAGGAAAGGCGGTAAACTTGGCGCACGCTGGACTGGTCCATACATAATTAAGTCTGTGAACAACAGAGGAACTTATAATTTGCAAGGTGTCAAAACGGCAATTAATGGTAATAGGCTAAAACTGTTCACGACAAGGCACACCGAAGGAAACGAAGCTGTAAATAACACCGACAAAAGTCATGCTATAAAAGAAAATGGTAAAGAACTTCCATTTAAGAAGAGGAAATTAAAAGTATATGAGGATGAGTTCAGTCAACAGAGGTCAGAGGTTGAGGTTGAAGTTCGAGACCAAACTGAAGAACCAGGAAGCACCAGTATTCGGTTCCATCCAGTTGACAAGGAATGGCAAGCCACAAAATCACACTTATTTGGTTTAAAAGTAAGAAACGGACACGCGGAGATGGGAATTTGCCGTAAAATCAGGTCAGATACATCACCCGTCAAGGTGGTTTCCATGAGAGGTGATGGGAATTGTCTATTTCGTTCATTTAGCTACATATTAAGTGGAGTACAATCCAATTATAAGGTAATTAGAGAGAAAGTTGTCAACTTCATTAACGCCAATAAACACATTTTCCAGCAAATCCAGTCATAGCACTTCCATCAACACGTAACGAAAATGCAACAAGATGGAACGTGGGGCACAGAGTTAGAAATTTTCGCTTTCGCAAGCATTACAAACACAACAGTGTATGTTTACTGTGTTCACGGGAAGGTACATGGGGAACCATTCTACACATGGTTACCATATAAACCCTTATTAAATACAGGTGGACTGCCATCCCAATGTGCTGCTTACATCCACTTACATCCACATGAACGATCACTTCTAACCAGTTCTTGATGTCGAAGAAACGCTGTTTTCTAGACCACCATACAGACCTGTCAAAGATTTTGTGCCATCAAAATATTGGAGGTACATATCTGAGCAGACCTTAACTTCTGCACTGGTGAACAGCCAAGCCGACTCTGATATTTTGAAAAAACGAGACGGAATGGAGATGGTATTTGTCCAGACGTTTAGAGATGCCCCCTACACCATATCGGGTTTAGAGCATGTTGCTAAGGAAATGGATGCAAATATATTCAATTTGCTATGTGACTGGGAGGACCTGGAAGTAAAGTTGAAGTAAACTACACAGACTGGTTTCACGAAAATAATATATATACGGTACATGCAAACTATACACAGAAGCGCGCGCACACCACATACAGACGTACAAACACACTGTACATACTAACTTCCTAATTGTATTTGTTTAAAGCGTGTCCAGTTTGGAGGGAATGTATCTTGCCAATAAAAATTAAAAGTCTTATAAAATATATAGGCTATGTTTTCTTTTCAGAACTCTAAATAGGTTTTTCAGACTGAAGATAGTTCGATTTGCTGTTCTTGAAGTTTCATTGCAGTAAACAAAAATGAATTTTAAAATGGAAAGTGAAACCTAGAAACTAAATTTTAAAATGGAAAGTGAAACCTAGAAACTTAATTGCCCTGATTTGTTCCATATGTGCAAACTTTTATGTAAAGAAATTTGATAAATTAATTGATTAATCCCCCCAACTATTAGGGTATTTTTTAATTCATATTTTATGTCTGCATCATAATAAAATCAGTTGTACTGGAATGAGGCAACAAGTCACGTGACAGTTACTTCAATATTGTCTGTTTACCATGTTTGGTATTTGCTGTTGTTATAGGCACCTATTTGCCGAATAACAACCTGACATCATGAAAACGGGCATTACTGAATGAATAATCTCAATACTGTTATAAAGGAAATCTCTACAGACATTTGTTTATCATAGTATTATGTTGCTTTGGACACCATATTTGTTGGTAATGAAATAAAAAATCTCATATCATCAAATCAGACATTTTAATCAATCCAGGCGTGGGTGCAGAACATTTTGCAAGGGGGGGGGGGGGGGGGGGGGTCTAGACTGGCAGGCTGAGTTTGCATGTTTCCCATGAAATGTTTTAAAACCTAATGGGAATATACAAAATCTTTAGTGTGTTTTAATGGGCTACCATACCTTATAATTACACCCAAGTTTCATTACATTTGGCTGATTGGTTTGCCAGAAATTATTAATCGGGTTTAAGCGAGTTGAGTTAGGTTAAATCTAGTAATGAAATGCGAACCCAGTACCTACCATACTTGAGGCCTATGATCTAGCCACTAGTTTGTTATTTTTCATGGAGTAAAGTTGAAAGTTTGTTTCGTTTAAAGACACCACTAGAGCACATTGATTGTTAATTTTCGGCTATTGGATGTCAAACATTTGGTTTTTGTAACACGTAGTCAGAGGAAACCCGCTACTTTTCCCATTAGCAGCAAGGGATCTTTTATATGCACTTTCCCATAGACAGGACAGTACATACCACGGCCTTTGATATACCAGTCGTGGTGCACTGGTTGGAACGGGAAAGGGCCCAATGGTAGACTTACACTGAGAAGGTTTGATCCTGTGACCGTGGCACCCCAAGCGAGCGCTCAACCGACTGAGCTAGATCCCGCCCCTTTCATGGAGTAAAGTAAACATAAGTACTGGCCTAGTCCATTTGTCTTAACGATAAGCAAAGTTATCTTTAGGATAAAATGGTCAGCCCCGTTCGATGCGGGCGATTCGGTGCCATAGCTATGGCATGAACAATTTACGGGTATCTAAGTATGTAAACGATGTGCAACAACGGAAACATCATCAAACTTGTTTAAAACTTTTTTTAACTCGCCTATTGGGATTCCCGTATTGGCAAAAGATGAGGTGCATGCAGAGAATGGGCATAACAACCACTTTCATATAAATGAACACCTCAATTCATATTATATTTGCATCTATTTTGAACTATATAAAATGTCACTTGATGATATTATTGATAGAGGCCACTTTTAAGGTCCCTATGGGTTGTTGTTTTATAGAGGATTGACTGTAAACTTAAGATATTATAGCAAAATAACTTGCATAGAAACTTGTTGAAATCCCATGCGTTCGAGGGCATTTTCTGATGCTTCATTATGACCTACACCAAATCCAAACATATCTCCTTTCTGATGCTTGAACCCTTGAGCGAGCTTCGGTAGAATCATTGAGAGAACGTTTTTCACTTCTTCTCTCATTCCATTGATGGTTGATTCTAAAGCTTTACAAATGTCGTCATCTTATCGTGTCTGATTGAATCGTTTTTGAGATATAAATTTGAATGCTGGTGAATTCACATTCATGAGGTCAGATGGATCTGCACTGATCATATCATCATATAGTTGTTTGAAGGCAGGTATCAGTTTCGCGTATGTCGTGCTACTGGAAGTGGTTAGCGAGAGGAATGGTTCTACTAGACGTAGTCCCACTAGTGCTCCTGCACAGTATACAACTTTTAGAAAGTCAAGATCTATCAAGCATCTGACTATGCAGGCAAGCTGGTTTGTGACATGTTCGAATTTTTCTAGAAATGATGATACATCATCCAAATGATACAGAACGATTGCACATGTCAGTGTAAGTCTATTAAATCTCTCGTCTTTCAGGCTCACTGACTTGTGAGCGATAGGAGCGATATAAAAATCGAACTTGTTAGCTTTATTCCAAGATTTATGATCAAAATCATGGTTGATTAATCTGGTGATACAATCGAGGGCTTGTTCTGTCACGCTGGATGTATTACTGTGGTGTTTACAAGGAAACTCGAGTAGATTTTGTCATTCCACTGTTTTGTTATAACACGGTTGAACATTAGCGATGGATGAACATTACAGAATAAATGTTCCGGCGAGTATTCAGAGTCCAATGTTTGGGCTACTAACGCTTCTACATTCAGATTATGTGCAGTTTGGTCAGTTATAACAAAGTCCAGCTTTTCAAATAAATCTTTGGCGCTGACTCCACTAGCTGCTTCTAAAATTTGAAGTACCGCAACCTTTAAAGTCGCAGTCTGAAAGTACATGAATAAACAAATTGCATTAGAATAAGTTTATACTAGGAAATACTGTGGTTCGAATGTATCATAGCATCGGCCATATTGGATTTCCGCCATATTGGATGCTTCTACAGTATTTCCGACCACATATTCTGATTCAGCACCCTGGAAAACCTATAAAACGACATATGTCAACCATATTATTATATTATATTGATCATTCATACCAGAAAATTGTCGATTTTGGCTGCCATATTGGATTTCCGCCATATTGAATTTTCGAAGATTACTTCTGAGCCCATATTTGGACTCAGCACCATCGAAGACCTATATAAGGACGCATCATAAGCCAATATTATCATATTATAGAAGCTCAAAATTACGAAAATAAGAAAATGGGGGGAAATTTTGGTGGCGAATATTCAGGGTCCATGTACAGGGGGGTTACTGGGGTCGGGGGGCAAAATTTCATTTTTTAATTATTTTTTTCTACTAGATTCTTCATATTTTGAGCTGGGGTTTATGTGGAAAGGCGCAAAAATTGAAAATAACAACCCCCCCCCCCCCCCCCCCCCATTACTGGGATGGATATTACAGAACGCGGCGCAAAAATCAGGTACGTTCTAAAACTAATTCTTGACGTGACGCGCTAAATATTACGTAACCACCGGCTCGCCAGATGGGATGGCACAAAATGGCTGCGCCCGTTATATATAATAGTCGTCACATTTAACCGTTTTATTAATTAAATATAATAATATACTTGTTGATATTAAGCAATTATGTGCATTATATATCGTTGAAGGTATCGGGTCGTTTTGCCCTTATCCAGATTCGCCCTGAGCCGTTTCGTCCCGGGTAGGTTCGTCTTCCAAACGGGTCGTTTCGCCCCTTGACTCCCACCTTCATATATACATATTGTGTCTTTTGTTTTTCAGCAAGGAGCTATTTTAACGGAAATAAATAAATCATGGTAGCGAGCTATGGCTAAAGATATAATAATATTAGTAATAATTAAAGGCGAAATGACCATACCGGGGGATGAAACAACTCGAGGCATTCCACATTCGACTTTTGTTGTTTTCCCTTCATATCTCATTTAATAGCCATATAATGTAACCGGCGGTAGATATTGCAAAATGATGTTTAAAAAATATTATTAAATGAGAATACTCTTCCTTGCACGGATACTTGAGTCCTGTGAACGGACTTGCTGGAGACCCTAATGTCCAGGTTTACAATGACACACTAAATTAAAAACCTGTAATTATGGTTGGCCATTAACAGTTGTTGGTAAATGTTTTCTAAGGTATAAATATTCCACGATTGCAGAGTTGTAAAATTTAAAATTAAACTTTAAAAACTAAAACAAAACAATAAAAACACAAAAAATACGTACCTCAAAGACTAGAAGTAGAAAATTACCTTGTCACTAAGCTAACCTGGCTAAACGAAGCAGAATACCAGAATGGCGTTTCTATAAGTTTGTTCACTCTCTGTGTGTTTGAGATAGACTGCTCAGTACTGAGAGTTAACCACGCCCCCGATTCGATTAGGCGAGGACTAAAATTAATCGAGCTGTCGGTTAGGTTTTCATCTTCATTTGTTTAGAAATATCATTCTTTTATTGAAAGCCGACCGTTAAGAGATCTTTAAGTATTTTGCTATGAAGTACATTTATGATTAGGCCTGACTTGTATAACAACATAAATGACTTGATAGTAGAATAAACTATTTAACTAAATATGTTTCAATTTGCATCAATATAAAGAAATGGAGTTATAGTTTTTTTTGTGGGTTTTTAAATCCAAAGAAAAAATGCATATTATTAGGCCTATTGGTAGGATACGTTCGAGCAAAAACGACCACTCACGATACCCAAGTGATAATTTTCTTTTCTTTCGGACTACGTAATTGATCAGTTTTGTGATTTTAGATGGGAAAGTCTACTTAATCAAGGTTTTTATAGAATTACTTACAGTAATAAAGCAGGACGGCTGGTAATGTCCATTACGATTTGAGGTTATCACACAATACCCTGTGATCTTAATAAAACAGGCACGTCTTTTTAGTGTGTCTAGACACAGTGTCTGGGGTCCGTCTAAATATACACCTGCCAAAATATACACCTGCCAATCAAGAACGACAGGTACAGGCCACGGAAAGAAAAGACAACCAAGAAAACACTCCGACTATTATTTCATTACGTGGGTTAATTTATGTACAAAACATAATACAGTTATTTCTCCATTTTGACAATGGTGGTTTATTTTGTATTGAAAAATAAACCACATATATACACGTTGCTGTGTTACTGGAATGGATATTATTACAGAACATTGCGATGCATCCGCAAAAATCAGGTATGTTTTGTTTCTTCAGTTCGAAGACTAATTCCTGACGTGACACGTTAGGTATTACGTAACCACCAGCTCGCCAGAGGGCGTATTCACTGGGATGGTACAAAATGGCGGCGCCTGTTATATATAATAGCCGTCACATTTAACCGTTTTATTAATTAACTATACGATTATACTTGTTGATATTAAGCAATAATATGCATTATGTATCGTTGAATATGCATACCAGTTCAAAAGCCTTGCTTTAGTATTCCTTTAAGTTTCTATAATATTTTTCCGGATCTTTTTCGGGGGGGGGGGGGGGGGGGACTGCCCCACTTGCCCCCTATCGTTGGCTATGGTTGATTTAATACCTGCGAATGTGTTAGCGTTAGGTTTTAAATGTAACATTTAGCGATATTAAATCCACGATAACGTACCTCAAAAATTAAATGAGAATAATTTATGTTTATCTTCATTCTACTTTGCACACCGTAGGAACGGTGTACGGCAGGAATGAATTGCACACAAGGAAATGATTGAGTTTTATCACTAAAGTGCGAATTCCTTTCGTTATCACCGTGACATTTTTGAAAATATCTTAATATATAATTAACTAATCTGTATGAACGTTTAGGCTGTAAAAATATACAGTATAATTGACTTCCATGCCAAAAATCGTATGTTTTTCTTTTGCCATTCACGAACAGCATGAATAAACAGTACTGAATCGACAACAAAAACCACATAATGCTATTCATAACCTCTAAAATTGAATACATAACCTTTTTTATAGATGATCATTGAATCTTTATTTAAAATATCTAAGCTTTGTGTTTAGTATTAACTGCACAATTCACTTCGAAAGACGAGCCCTGTCAATGCACCAGTGTACGACGCACACCAACATGTGTATACCATGCGCACCCATTTGTCAATGTTTAATGTGTACGAATTGCACCCCATAACCTTTTGGTTTCTTGTTAGATCGTGTTCTTTTTATTAATTATTTTTCTTTTATAACTACATTTCTATCAAAATTAACATACAGATACTACATGTATATATGCATGTGGCTCTTGAACTGTGTACATGTGCGTGTGCATGTGTGTTTTGACAAACCCAGACATTTTCATATTTATTTGTTATCAATAGCATAAATGTCATGAAATGTTCACTAATATTATTTGTGTGAAATTATGGAAAATGTAGCACTCTGTTTCAAGTCGTCATATGTTCACATGTTTTTATATTTCGTAGAATACGTAAATCTTTGTTTTTAAAGGGACATTCCTGAGTTTGCTGCATTGTAAGATGTTTCAGAAAAATAAAATATTTCTACGATTAAACTTACATATTAAATATATTTTCTTGTTTAAAATATCAGTGTCTGTATATTCAATGTGTTTCTGGTCGTCTTAATATTTGTAGGAAGCCCAAACTGGAATTTGTCTTCAAATAATTTCGTACGTACAAAAAAATATATTTTAGGAAATAAAATGAAATTTAACTTAGTACAAATAGTAAAACAATCAGAAACGCGTTTAATATACAGCCACTAATTATTTTAGGTAGAAAAATACATTTGACATGCAATTACAATCGTTAAAAAGTCTTTGTTAGTCGATAACATCTTAAACATTGCAGCAAACCCAGGAATGTCCCTTTAAGTGCACGGACTGATGCTATACAGTTTACCATGTCATTTTAACTGAATATCAGTTCAAATAGAAGAAAAAAAATCTTTTATTATTTTGTTGTTTTACAAGTGTCCACAATCAGTACATCTTTGTTCACCCAGAAGGTAACCACATTATTGTCAGGCATATTTTTATTTTGATCTTACTTATTTTTGCATTAAACGAGATTAAATAATGTTTTATTTATAAGTTTACTTAAAATCTATGCCTAATCTAATATGAGGTAGGATCTTCGTCTCTGTAGGTAGTACTAAACCAAATAACTTCCGGCTGGGTCAAAATTCGAGGTGCACCGAACTTTTGATAGAGAAGTGAACACCACCACGAGTGTGTTGGTTATAAAAAATAATAGTTTCATCTGGGTAAAACAATATGCAATTTTATTTCATCTAGTACCACTGTGTCAGGTAACCTTGTGCTTGAAACATGTATAGGGTACCTGTAAAAAGAAGTACGATTTTTTTGCGGAACTAGGGTAGTCATAGATGCTACCCGTTATCTCAGAAATGAGCAGTTTGACCCCCAATTTTTTCTTATTCACTTTAAGTATGAGGGGTGGTAGTACTTATATCCGTGGGGTTTATGTCGATTGATACGCTGCAGGTATGAGTTTTAGCCACATATGTTACTATTATCGTCTATGGGATTTGATTTGGTAGTATACACCCTCTATATAGTCCAGGCAGGATGTAAAATGTATATCTTTTTATTCTTAAGACTATCCAGAATTAGAAATCCATTGGTAGCATTTTTTTCACTCATTTGATCATGGCGGCCATCTTGAAATTCAAAATGGCCATAATTTGGGGATATTTTACATATATTTTGACTCCCAGTTAAAATAGAAACACAATTCTTTTGTCTATTTATATTTTTGAGGGCAATGAACTCGCTGATAACATTTTATTTAGTCATTTGGGCAAGACAGCCATCTTGAAATTCAAAATGGCCGACAATTAAATAGTCTTATATATATATTTACTCACAGTTGACTCACAACAACAATTTAGGTATCTGTTTACATTTATGAGCTTAGTGAATGAAGTTGTGAAAACAAAAATTGTTGTCTGACCTAAGCATCCATCTTGAAATTCAAAATGGCCACCATTTTAATATATTTTTCCTTATCTCTCAACTTTCGGTTAACATAGAAACACAATATCGTTTGTCTATATGTAAATTTATGTAGCCTTGAATTTATTGATGACATTTTTATAGTCATCCAATCGTGGCAGCCATCTTGAAATTCAAAATGGCCACCATTTTAATGTATTTTTCATATATCATAACTTCCGGTTAAGGCAGAAGCACAATTATTTTTGTCCGTTTATTTTTAGGATCAATGAATTAAAGGGTGACATTTTTATAACCTTCCTCCAGTCATGGAACCACACTAAAATTCAAAATGGCAGCCATATGGAGATTTAAAAATCGCCACCAATTTTATCATTTGGCAAATACGTTTCCTCCTAGTCAACATACATTTTATGTGAAATAATTAAAATATTGCATTACTAATGACTTGCATGTTCTAGATTTTAAACTAATGAAATAGAGGAACAGACCAATTGTAAACTGTAATTCACAATGACACATTAGTAGGGCTCACCCATTTAGTATCTGGCTAATTGAATGTTGTTTAAATTAGCTACTTTTTAAAGGGACATTCCCGAGTTTGCTGCAATTTTTAAGATATTATCGACTATCAAAGACTTTTTAACGATTGTAATTACATATATTTTCTGCATAAAATATTAGTGGCTGTATAGTAAACGTGTTTCTGATCGTTATAATATATGTACTAGGTTAAATTTTATTGTATTTCCTAAAATATAATTTTTTCATACGTACGAAATTATTTGAAGACAAAATCCAGTTTGGGCTTCTTACAAATATTAAAAAAGAAAGAAAGAAATGTTTTATTTAACGACGCACTCAACGCATTTTATTTACGGTTATATGGCGTCAGACATATGGTTAAGGACCACACAGATTTTGAGAGGAAACCCGTTGTCGCCACTACATGGGCTACTCTTTCCGATTAGCAGCAAGGGATCTTTTATTTGCACTTCCCACAGGCAGGATAGCACAAACCATGGCCTTTGTTGAACCAGTTATGGATCACTGGTCGGTGCAAGTGGTTTACACCTACCCATTGAGCCTTGCGGAGCACTCACTCAGGGTTTGGAGTCGGTATCTGGGTTAAAAATCCCATGCCTCGACTGGGATCCGAACCCAGTACCTACCAGCCTGTAGGCCACCTACGCCACCGAGGCCGTAAATATTAAGACGACCAGAAATACAATGAATATACAGACACTGATATTCTAAATCAGAAAATATATTTAATATGTAAGTTTAATCGTAGAAATATTTTATTAGACGGAAACATCTTACAATGCAGCAAACTCAGGAATATCCCTTTAAAGGAACATACCCTAGTTTCAACCCATGAAAATTAACACTAAGTTTAGTTAATCTTTAGACCTGTAACACATTTGGATAAAGTTACAATTGAGTGAAACATGAGTTTGTGACTTTGAATAGACTAAGACTCGACTCCATAACTGTTAGTTCTCAGACGCACGTGCGTTTTTAAAAATATGAAAAATGCATTTTGCGATATTAAAAACGCCAGGATGACCAAAAACACTTCGAATGTATAAATCTAAGTATAGTATGATTTCAGTTTATCAAAAACGGCTCAGATAGTAAAGCCTTAGTCTTATAAACTAGGGTATGTCCCTTTAAAGTTAAATTTTGTTTTGTTTAACTACACCACTAAAGCAAATTGATTTTATTAATCATCGGCTATTGGATGTCAAACATTCGGTAATTTTGACATATAATCTTAGAGAGAAAACCCGATACATGTTTTCATTAGCAGCAAAAAATATTTCATATGCACCATCCCACAGACAGGATAGCACACACGACGGTCTTTGATATACCAGTCGTGGTGCACTGGCTGGAACGAGAAATACCTCAATGGGCACACCGACGGGGATCGATCCTAAACAGACCGCGCATCAAGCGAGCGCTTTACCACTTACTGTTCATGACATTATGCCTATAACAAGCTATTATGCCACAAACACTTTTGGTGTCTGTATTTCGCAACGTTTGTGATACCTTAGGGCATGTTTATAATATATTGATTTAAAGTGCGATATATCATATCGTTCTGGTAGAGAAGTTGTTTAATCAGGGTTATAACATCCTGAAAGCCTTAAGAACGTTTTATGGTAAACACCCAGAAGCCATTTCGCCATATGACGCATCGCTGGTTAAAATGATGTCTCATTGCAATACCTTTTTTTTGGACCTTGTACATGCCTTTTCATCTTTTTGTTAAAAATCTTGTACATTTCAACTATGGGCTTGATGGCTGTAGAATATGCTCACCTTTCGCGAACACCTGACATCATCACTGTTTATACAGTGATTCATAAGTGCATGTCATCACAGCTGTGTATATTTCCGTTGAGCTCTATCCTGTGTAAGTTTGGGTACCGTGGCAAACTTTCTTTTCTTTTGTTGGTGGTGACGACAGCAGACGGGCAGCCAGCCAGTCGTATCAAGCTTGATTCCATGGGCAGTCATCATCGCCCTGTCGCAGACACAACCACAAATTACGTAACTAATTAAGCAAACACCCAGTTGAAAGTAGTCTATCACGATAAACATTGTTTTATTTTCCTTTAAAATAGCTTAAAATATTAATACGTCTGATAAAAATTCCCGAAAGCAGATTTTAATAGATGTTCTACGAAACGCGGCGCTTCTAATGATACCAAAATAAACACACCCAGACTAAGATACTTGTAATTTTCACCGATACAATTGGATCCTTATAATATGGCACAAAGCAAGCATGACTGCAAATCGATTCATTAATAATAGTCATTTTTAGAATGTCAACAATTAAATGCAATGAGCAACTTTTGCACATGTATATGTATGCAGATATCAATTTAATTATTTATTTACTTGTTTGTTCTTTTCTTTCATTCTTTATTTCTTCATTTATAGATTAAAAAAAAATAATAATAATAATAATTTGTGGATGGTTCTACAACGAGAGAGAGAGAGAGAGAGAGAGAGAGAGAGAGAGAGAGAGAGAGAGAGAGAGAGAGAGAGAGAGAGAAGGGGGGTGGTGGGGGGGGTCACTTGAGCCCATGTATGCAAATGAGGTCACGTGACCTGGGCGTGGAAATGAGGCCACGTGACCTGGGCGTTTGTACCAAATGTGGTTGCATCAACTGTTCTAAATGCTTAAATAACAAAAATGTTCTAGACACCGTAGCTTTAAGAAACCGTTTTACAAGAAAACAAATATTTTTATGACCTGGCCTAAAACCTCCCTTAACGTAGATTCTACAGCTGCTTGAAAGATTAAACGAGACGCTTACGCGTGATTGGCACACGCCGTTAGTTCGTCGGCAGGGCATAAATAGAAACCATATGTTGCCAATGACGACTACAGAGAGGGCTGATACTACGACTGTTTACACTAGTTTCGGTTTGTAAAACATGCTACAACAGCCTACTTCTGAAGGGATTTTACAGTGAAGCTTATTCTCTGACGTATGATGAGAAATGATTTGACGAGATACGAGTGCCACTTGTTTTATGTGGACAGAGTGATCAAACGTATCCCACCAAACCACCACCCTTTTTACTATTTGGGTGGGGTTTTTTTGTTGTTTTTTTTTGGGGGGGGGGGTCTTACAATCCATATAAATACAATTAAACTACAAATTAGATGTACAAGATAAAACATATTTACAAACTAAATAAATACATTCAGCTACAATTTACTAATTAAAATAATATGTTATTTTATTCTTTTGTTCCCTCTTTTTTTCTTCTTTTTTTCTTAAAAACACAATATACAAAACTGATTAACGTTTACAGACCACTGAAAGAACAAGAAAGACTATGATTTAAAATATATACGATTTAAATTTGGGTAATCATATTTGATATATATTTATAATGATCTCAAAATATTGGGTGGTTTACTTTTACAGGCAGAATGAAATTAATGTTTAAAAAGTTACTCACAACGACAAGTAGGGTACACCGGTTATAATACTGGCAAATATATGTTTGCCGTCTTGCAGGAGATCTAAAATAAATAAAAGTCATTTTACATTATAAATTGGATAAAGTTGTCAAAACGTGTTTATAAATACATGATTACAAATTAGTTTTCCTATCTTTGTTTTTGCAATGCCTCATGTAGTTACAAATCAAGTTTAAGTTTCATGACGATTTACCGATTTTAAACAGAGTTATGGCCCTTGAACTTAAGAGATACAAAACATTGTTGGGCCCTGTAGTGGACATGTATTGCTTTAGCAGTACTTCCAGAATGCTTGTTATACATATAATCTACACTCCACATTCATTACTATTCATTGTTATAATATATATATATATATATATATATATATATATATATATCGTTAAAAAGTGTATGTTTTTCTCTACATGACAGGCTTGTTTCGTGAGAGAGTTGAATTATTGCTCTCACTCATCAGATGTAGATTTAATTACACCGTCAACGGAAAGCTGATGACGTAATGGACTCTGTGACGTCGAGGTTACGTCACTATGCGGTCTATAATAGGTGATGTGTGGTATGCGCACAGAAGGTATTTGCGTCTGTGTCGACATGCTGATACGAGTTCATTCTGGAGTTTAGTGTGCTGGTTTCAGGTTTTATACATTATGAACAGTTTTTCCTTCAGGCAGAGGTTACATCTTTTGCGTCGCTGGAGAGTATGATTTTTGCTTTGGATAAAATTGTCCACTTAATGGTGTATGGGGTGAATCTATCCTTCAGTGTCCAAATGTACTGACTTAGCGCTGTTGCGTTCTTCTGTGTTGCGTTTGAAAACTGCTCGTGTGCGCAGTATATCTCGTCTTAAATGTGTTCTCGGTCAAACCAACGTATGTTTCTTGCTTGTTGTTATCGAGTGTATTAACGGTAGCTTGATATATTACTCCTTTCTGCAAGCATTTGCCCTCAATGTGGACATTCAGCTCTTCGTCTACAGTTGCATTCTCTGGGGGGAACGGCGTCTTTTGTCTCTGTGTTGTTGAAGTAGAGTTTTGTTATGCGCTGAAATTATTTTCCCACATTAGGCATGCAGCTATAGCTAATTTTAACGGTGTTTCGATTTATAATTTTGTGGAGAGGGTTTGCTTTTGGGAAAGCACTCATCGAGTAATCTGAGGAACTGGTGACCTACGTTGGTTTTCACGTTGGAGCTATATGGGGGGGTTGTACCAGGTGATGTTTCTATTGCGGTTGTTTCTGCGTCTGTTGTTTTCTGCTGTTGGGGTGTATTTGAGGTTATAGTTATATCCGCTCTTGAGTAAGGCTTCCTTATATGGGCGTTTCGCTTCTTCAAAGATGCACTCATTCGAAGATATATCAGAAAGCCTTTTATTTATTGTTTTTGGTATACTGCGGATGATATTTGGAGGGTGGTTGCTCTTGTTGTGGATGTATAAAGTGTGTTGTTTGGTTTCATATAGGGTTTGACTGAGCTCTTTTCAAGATCTAGAGTTACGTCCAAGTAATCTACAGATTTTTTGTTGGCGACTATGGTGATCTTGAGTTATGGTTTGCAAATATCTGCAAATATCTTTTTTGATTATCTCTATGGTTCTCGGTGACTCATTGAATGCAGCTAGGCCATCGTCGCGATATAGTCCTATATTGTTTGCCGTATTTGGCTTGTAGTTCTGAAAGAAGAAAGAGCCCGACTATTTCGCAAATTTCTGCTCCATCGTAACTACCCATAGTTACATCAAACCGTGATGTTTGCCTCTTTTGCACCATGCCTTGCTGTTGTTAATAGCAGTGAATTTCTTGCTTGTAATATTATTTCCATCTCATCGCTAGAAATATCATCGATTTGGATGCGAACTGTAGGGCTTGTTTCACGAGATTTTCTGTTATGGACGGATAAAAATCGCATATGTCGAAACATATGAAAGAATAGTTGGATTTATTGGATATTGCTTTAAACCACTTAATCACGTCTGACGTGTTCCTCCACTGTTTGTTCTGGTTGTTGTTCAGAATCTTTCTGTTGATTCTCTCTAAGATTTTTTTGCTTATTATGCCAATTTCCGGTTTAGATGGGTTTATTAGTCTACAGGTGGGTTTATTGGAGAAGTTTGGTTTGTGGTCTTTTAACGTAATAAATGCTTCACTTTTTGCTGTTGTATCTATGCGGTCTGCTAGATTTAGTTTTTCTGCAATGTGTTTGTCTTTAGTGGTTATCTCTTGTTCTGAGTTCTGTGGCGCTGTTGTATATGCTTTGGTTGTGTTGCTATCTAGTAGTCTGTTGTAAGGGTGGTGTCTAGCTTGTAAAAGTTTGTGGTTTTATCGGCAGGTACGAGTAGTTTCTTGTCATGTTTTATAGTGTTTATGTCCTTAGCGAGTTTTCGCTGTAGTTGGTTTGCTTGATGTGTTGTTAAATTGTAGATTTTTAGCTAGTCTTACCATTTTTTCTTCGAAGTTCTTGAGTTCTGGTATAGAAGGAGGGGATTTGTTGGTGTTAAATCCGTATGTTTCTTTCTGTTGTGTTGCAACTTCGGGATTGAGGAAGAAGAAAGATCTCCATCTTAATCTCCTTAGGAATGACTCGGTCTTTTCTAAGAAGCATTTTCTGTAGTCATCAGGTTTCGCGATCGGTATATTTTTGGTAGAGTATCCAAAGTTTACACATTCCATGGCGGCTTTCAGAGTGCTCAACAATATAAGGAGCTTTGTAATAGTAGTCGTTTTCGAGTTGAAAGACGCTATTTTATAGAGTGCTCAACCGTGTGGGAGCCAGATATATCGTTAAAAAGTGTATGTTTTTCTCTACATGACAGGCTTGTTTCGTGAGAGAGTTGAATTATTGCTCTCACTCATCAGATGTAGATTTAATTACATCGTCAACGGAAAGCTTATGACGTAATGGACTCTGTGACGTCGAGGTTACGTCACTATGCAGGTCTATACATATAATGTACATACCCTGTTCATTATTATACATAATTATAACCTACATGCCAGGTGCATTATCATACACTTCACATTTATTATAATACATATAATCTACACTCCACTTTATTTATTATATACATGATTTACACACTTTTCTTTTCTTATACATACAACCTACTCACTGCATTCATCAATATATATGTATTCTGCATTCCACTATTATGACACTATGCATGATCTACACTGCACATTCATTACTATACATATAAAACGGAATGTGTTGTCTAGATTATGTGTATAGAGTGAATGGGGAGTGTATATTATACGTATAGTAATATATGTGAAGTGCATATTATATATAATAATGAATGAGGAGTGTAGATTATATGAATAATAATGAACAGGAAGTGCAGATTATGTGTATAATAATAACTATAAGGTATAGATTATGTGTATAATAATGAATGGGGAGTGTATATTATATGTATAATAATTAATGTGTAGTGCAGGTGTTATGTATAGAAATGAAGAAGACGGAAATGTTTTACTTAACGACGCACTCAACACATTTTATTTACGGTTATATGGCGTCGAACATATGGTTAAGGACCACACGGATATTGAGAGAGGAAACCCGCTGTCGCGACTTTATGCGCCTTCCCATACAGGATAGCACATACCACAGCCTTTGGTGTACCAGTCTTGGTGCACTGGCTGTAGCGAGAAATATCCCAATAGGCCCACTGACAAGGATCGATCCCAAACCGACCGCGCATCAAGCGAGCGCTTTACCACTGTGCTACGTCTCGCCCAGAAATTGATGGGGCGTGTATATTTTATGTATATATTGAATAGGGAGTGCATATTTTATATACAATATGAATGGGGAGTGTAGATACTATGTATAATAATATGATGGGGAGTGTAGATAATATGTGTATAATGAATAGGGAGTGCAGATTATATGTATTATAATGAATGGAAAGTGTAGGTTATTTGTATAGTAATGGATGGGGAGTGTAGATTATATGTATAATAATGAACGGGGAGCGCATATTATATGTATAGCAATAAATGTGGAGGTTAGATTATGTGTAGTTAGATTAATGAATGTGGAGTTTAGATTATATGCATAATAATGAACATGGAGTATAGATTTAATAGGTGTGTAATAATTAATATGAGTTCCAGGTTATGCGTATAATAATGATCTATTTAGCATCACGCACTTGAATTTTATAACATCCACTCACTGCTCTTAGGTTTGTGCAATTAAAAATGTTTTAACGACACCACTAGAGCACACTGATGTATTAATGATCGAATATAGGATGTAAAACATTTGGTAATTTTGACATAGAGTCTTAGATTTAGTAAACGCGCTACAATTGTCCATTAGTAGCCAGGGATTTTTAAATGCACCATCCTAAAGACATGATAGCACATACCATGACCTTCGAAAGTAATGAATTTTGGTTCTAATATATGAACATGTTTAAGACCAAGCTTTGCAATGTTATCTCCGCATAAATCCTGTCATATTAACTGGAAACAAGGGATGGGTGAAGAGATTCAGGGATCCATCCGATCATCACATATAATGAGTTATTATTTTTATTCTGCAAATTTGCAAGGGCGGATCCAGAAACGTTTCGGCCTCCTTGGGTCCGCCCCTGATTCACATAGCCATCTAGATTCGTCACTGATATTTATATCAACATTTACAAAGTGCACTGGCCATACAAACATCACAGAACGCTAAAACAATATCATTATGTGAATGCTTAAAACATTATTATAACCTACGTGCAATATAAACTGGGAGAGTGCATATTATTCAGAAAGAGTGCATATTATACATATAATATAGACTGGGGGAGTGTATATTACATGTATAATATACATGTAGTGCTTATTCTACGTATAATCTTGACTGGGGAGTGCAAATCCAGGGGAGTGCAAATTATATGTGACACGGCCCTAGCCAGGACTTGGCTTTAGCTGGCCAAATGCACTCCACTATAAACAACACTGTCAGTCCCTGTCTCAAGGCCACGAGTGGTGTTGAAACTGGGTTTGAGATAAGACTAGACTGACCGACCGACTGAAACCTGTTTACGTGTTCATATACCACTAAGGTTTTGAACACGCCTGTCCCGGGTTTAACCTCTGACTTCGCCAGTGACTAAGTCCGGGCCAGGAAGGGGGGAGGTAAATTTGAGGTGGGCGGAATTTGGAATAAACACACATTTTATTTTTGCCAAAAAATATACATTTTGTAGGCATACATACATATTTATATATAAAATAATATAATGTGCACACTGCGGGGAATGGTATGTAGCATCGGGTTACAATCGATAAAATTCTATAGTGCATATCAATAATATACAACATAATAACATATGTCGTGTATCAATGTTGTCTGTTCTATGCGTGGTAGCAGTGTTCAAATACTTACACAATTTAATTAGCTGTTTTGAATTGTCGCTGGACAGTAGTTCCGTTAATTTAAATGTTGATGGTTTATTATAATAAAAAGGTTTAATATATTTATCCCTTATGTTGCTGTAGAAAGGACACACTAGAACAAAGTGATATTCGTCTTCTACTACATTCATATTGCACAGACGACAAATTCTATTATTCCTGTCAATATTGTGGTATCTGCCCGTTTGTATAAAGAGATTATGGGAAGATAATCTATATTTACTCAAAATATGTTTGTATTTCAAGGCAATAGGTTTCTGAAGATAAGGTTGTAAGCAATAATTATTAACAACGAATTTGTATAACATACATTTTGGAGAATTGTTGAATACAGCATACATAGATTGGATACATTTATCAGTCATTCTGTTTGAATAGTGATATAAATGTATTGCGATTTTCTACATTTTGATTATACCATATGTGACCAAAACCATTAGTGAGAAGCAGGTCTCTTATTTGACTAACCCAGTTAACAGAACGTGGTTTTCTTATGCACTCGTCATATAGGGTGTTATAACATTATTTCAAAAAACATTTATCTGTATTCAACAAATTTATCCAATATTTAACCATACGGATGTTCCTCTTATGTACAAAGGTGATCTACCTAATTCAAAATAGACCATCATATTAGTAGTGCTCCTTTTCACGCCTAAAATACGTTTACAGAATTGTAAATGTAGGATCTCGTGACTATTTGCTTTGTTAAAACCCAAAACTTCACAGCCATAATTTAAGATACTGCTAACATATGTATCAAACAGTGATAGTAATGTTTCTGCATTTAAGAAATAGTTACTAGTTTTACCAAATAGAGCAGCCATAGCTTTTCTACCTTGGTTGCATATTACCTTCTGAGCGGTATTAAATTTTCCATTATAATGAAGACAGACCCCAAGATAGTTAAAACTGTCAACAATTTCTAAATCGGTTTCGTGGTATGTCCACTTTTCTTCAGGTTTCACATTTCCACCTTTTCTGAATACTACAATTTTACTTTTATTAATATTTACTTTTAAATTCCATTTGTTTGAGTATATATACAAAGTGTCTAACATACTCTGCAATTCAGGCGCACTTTCGGAAAACAATACTGTATCATCGGCATACATCAGTAGACAAAGATGAAGCATATTTAACTGGTATAGTCGGTCGGTGGAATTTAACAGTTCCATTTCGAGATCGTTAACAAATAAAGAAAACAAGAATGGCGAAAGAGCTTCTCCCTGAATTAGACCGGATTTGTACCAAAAGGATTCAGATATATTTCCCTGATATTTCACACATGATTTTATCTGACCATACATTGATTTTACAACATTTACAACCTTACTATTTAATCCTAATTTATAAATTTGTAGCCACAATGCCTTATGCTCAACTGTATCAAATGCTTTACTAAAGTCAACGAAAGCACAATACTGTCTTTTCTCACTGCCAAGCGTAATAATTATAAGACTGCAGAGCAAAAATAGCGTCAACTGTGCTAAAACCGGGCTTAAACCCAAACTGTGCATCAGATATAATATTGTAGGTTGAACTCACATTCAGTAATCTATTGTTTAAAATTGTTGTGAACAATTTTGATAAGTGGCACATGAGAGTGATACCTCTATAATTATTTACATCGGTTTTATCACCCATTTTAAACACAGGAATAATTGTGCCATTGCACCAATTTTCTGGAAAAATGCCAGAGTCTAAATAATATTTAAAAGTTTACATAGTATAGGTAGCATTATATCTTTACATTCAGTGAAAAACTCATATAATAGGCCATCAATGTCTGGGCTTTTGTTACGCTTAGCTTTGCTTAACACATATAGGATCTCATGTTCGGTAATACGCATATCTAATTCTTCGTATAAGGCTTGGTTATCTTGATTAGTGCAATCGTTAGTCCCTTGTGTATCATCGTTTTGTGTAGAGCAAGCGAGGTTTGTAAAGTGATTCATAAATGTGTCTATTGTTATATTACAGTTATGGCCTTTTTTTTAGATTTACTAATTTTTTTGTAAAATGCTTTAGGATTATTTTTCCTAAGAGTACCAATCATATTTCCTTCCTCCATTAGGTAAGATGAACGCAGTTTCTTTTTTAACACTTTGTACTTATTTTTAGCATCTGATAGTTTGAATCTATTTAAATGGCTACGGTTGTAATTGAATTGCCGGAGAGCGCACATATACCTGTTGTATAGCTTTGTGCATTCCTCATTGAACCAATGCTTGTGTTCACGGACGATACCGCGTGTGTTAGTGTGTACTGAGCAGTTGTTACCTATTCGAGTTTCGCGCTTACATGTCTTGTCAAATATAACATGTAACACCCCTGTTAGATTATTTACACACTCATAAACAGAAGTCTTTTTAAGAATAAGGTCGTCAATACAAGCACTTAATTCTTCTTGTTTAGACATAGCATTGTTAAGTGTTGTTTCTTTTTTATCATCATTCCACTCATATACATATGTTCTGCTTGCCTTTTTACAAGTACATGTACATTCATTTATATCATACTGTTTTCTTAATAACATGAATATAGGTGCGTGATCAGAGTGAATATTAAAATCTCCAACATAAAAATCGTGTATAATATCTACAGAATATTTATCTACAATACAGTAGTCTATTACACTAGTGCCGTTTTTGTTATAGAATGTGATTTTGCCAGTGCAATCACTAGCTGACCGGCCGTTTAATATTCTAACACCAGACGCTATGCATAGGTTTAAGATAGATCTTCCTAAGGTGTTTACTTTCATGTCTTCGGAGTTTCTTTTATAATATATATCGCTTTCGTAATGAAAATACTTTGGTACACAGTCGATATCATCAAAACGTCTGTTATCATTTTCTATAAAATCACTCTCGTGGCCGACACGACCGTTAAAATCACCCATTAGTATAAAGTGCCCCTGATCTTTAAAACATTCAACATTTTCTTCCAGTACTTGGAATAAGTCACAATCATACACTGAGTAAAATTCACTTCGATCTGGGAGTAAATATACAAAACAGATATAAGTGTCTACATTGTTAACAAACAGAGATTTATCACATCTTATCCAAATTATACTATCATGTTCTATGTTCAAAATTTTAATTTTATCATTTAAATATTCTTTATATAGTAATACCAATCCGCCACCTCTACATCTCTTCCTTGGCACTTCTACTCTGTTATAACCTTCAAGGCTTGGTTTAAACAATATTTTATTGCCAAAACAACATACTGGGATTGGTCAACAGGCTTAGCCTATATTAAGACCTCTCCCTACAATTTACATGCGGATACATGTTTAGATACTACAGACTATAGTAGATTTAAAGGAGGAAGAAAAGAAGAGAGGATAGAGTGAAAGTAAATAGAAAACCAGAACATGTTCTTTGGATTGGAGAATTTCTGGCCAAAAAATTAGTGTAAACTTTAGCAAAAACGTTTAGTAGCAGTTATGTATTTTAAAGTAGTTTTAATAATTTTTTCATTTTCTTTTTCACTAAATTCTGAGTTTCCCAATAGGATCTTCTTACAATTCAGATGTAAATAGTTTGACATGAAATTGTTTCTTTGTTCATTGTATAGGGGACAGTGGAGAATGAAATGATTTGTATCTTCTATTGGATGGCCACAAGAAAAAGACGGATCATCTGAGATATAACGAAACAATTTATGACTATTAAGATCACTGATGTCTAGTCGAAGTTTACAGTGGAGTATCTGCTCGGGTCTAGAACCCAGATAAAAATATCTAGGAACAGCTTTGTCCAATTCCTTTAATTGATGTTTAAAAGATGCCAATGATTTAGCTTTCCGGACTTCAACATTTAATGCATTCCACAACCTTATTCCAGAAGGAAAAAACGACTCACAGTATAATTTTGTACGACTTGCTGCTGTTTTTAGATTTCTTTATTCCTTAGACCATATGTTCTATTAGAACTTGATAGAAAAAGTGATAAGTAGGTGGGTGTACCATCATTGACAAGTTTGTACATCTTGCATAGCTTATGGTGTTTTCGTCTGTCTATTAGTGGGATAAATCCAGTTTCGTCATACAATTTTTGGTGAGATGTACCTTTAACTGCACCGCATATTGTCCTAAGAGCATCCAATTGAGCAGATTCGAGTTGTTGGGACAGTTCCAATGTGCAATTATCCCATACAACATCAGCATAATCAAAAACTGGAAGAATAAAAGATCTGTATATTTTTTCCAAGGCTGATCTTGATAATCGATATTTAAAGGAACGTAAACAATTTATCATTCTACTTGTTTTTTCAAGAATACTATTTATATGATTTTTCCATTGGCCTGTTTCATGAAAGATCATCCCTAGGTGTTTATGAGTTTTAACTTGTTGATTGTTAAAAGTTAGATTAAGATTAACGGGTTTATTTTTACGAGTAAATAACATTGTTTTAGTTTTTTCAGGGCTAAATTTCACTAACCATTGGTCTTGCCCACCTACTAATTTTAGTTAAGTCATAACACTGTTTCACAAAGATGAGGATTTTCAACTTCGATATAGAGTGACGTGTTATCAGCAAATAGACGTATATTGGATTCAGTATCATTAACAATATTATTAATATAGATTAAAAATAATAGAGGACCGAGAACAGAGCCCTGTGGAACACCTGCAGTTATTTCCAAAGATTCAGAAGTACTGCCATCTATTACAACCTGTTGCTTACGTTCAGACAGATAACTAGAAAACCAAGATAGAAGTTTACCTCTGATGCCAATTGTATCCAATTTATATATTAAGCCTTTATGCCATACTCTATCAAATGCTTTACTAATATCGCAAAAGACTACTGAACCTCCTTTCCTTCATCCAATGACTTGGTAATAAAATTATAAAAAATCCAATAGTTGGTTTATTGTAGAATCACCTGGAATGAACCCTGATTGATATTTAGTTAGTATACCGTTATCTTTTAAAAAATTAAACACATATTTAAATACACATTTCTCAAAAAGCTTTGAGATGTTACTGATTAGATATATAGGTCTGTAGTTTGTACATTCATGGGTGTTTGCTTTCTTATAGATTGGTATAACATTAGCTTCTTTCCAACAAGTAGGAAAATCAGAATTTTCTAGTGCTAGATTAAAGAGTCGTGTCAGATGATAGGTTAGCTCAGGTGATAGTAATTTCAATAGTTTGTTACTAATATGATCTGGTCCAGTTGATTTGTTAGTATCTATAGATGTCAAAACATCATTATATCTTGTTCTGTAAGAGTTATACTACTAATTGATTTGGTATACTTTGTTGGTTCTGGATTATTTAGTGTAGATTGTTTACTAAAAAAGTGATTAAAAGAATCTGCCATTTCTTTTGGTGTGGAAATGATTTTGTTGTCAACAACTAATGGCGGAATAGTAGAGCTAATGATACCTCGATTTTTTAGATGTTTGTTTACTATGTTCCACCATGCTTTATTACCAAAAGTCTCAAAGTTATTGATCTTATCATCTAATTTTTTGTCACATTCTATTTTAACTTTACGTATTTCAAATATTACTTCATTACGTTTCCTCCTAAACAGTTCCCAATCGATTGGTCTATTTTGTCGTTTAGCTTGCTGGTGAATCCTCCTCCTTCAAGGCTTAGTTTGGTATTGATATTTAGCCAGCATTCAGATAAAAACACGATATCACTGTTATCAAATAATTTAACAAAGTCTGCGTTCTTGATTTTGTCGGCTGCACCACGTTGAATATTCCATGAACATATTTTTAAAAAATCATACTTTGTGGATACACCACCCCCCGCACTGTCCTATTCTGCGCTATCGTTCGATCTGTGTGGATGGGGGTTGTCCGATGTTGGCATAGAGGGGGTTCGCGGGCGTTTCAAAGCAGGTCTAGGATTATGTTCCTTGGGCTCACTACACCTTCTAGAGCGTGCCCTGTTACTGTTAGGCTTTACTTGTACGACATCCCGGTAAGATCGCGGGTCAGCTTGGGGTGGGTCAGATTCTTCATACAGCTTGCCGTCAACGAAAAGCCTGTCTCGCACCATTCGCGTTTTATGTCCAGCTTGCCTGGCTCTCTTAGCAACCGGATACTCGTGCTCGTGAATGCTATATGGCTTGTCTTTTACTCTGTAGGCCCTGTCTCTCACCAAGACTAGATCGTTATTGTACAAGAAGCTTGCAACAATAGGTCGTGGGTTACCGTTACGACGCCTTCCAAATCTAAGTACATTACCAAAGTCCACATCGCGGTCATTTCTAGTTCATCATAGATGAAGTCTCTCAATATTTGTTCCGTGTTTTCGTTACTGTTTTCAGCCAAACCAGAGAAAATTAAATTGTATTTCATGGATCTGCATTGTAGATCTGTTATGGCGGCTTTAAGTTCTTCGCGATGTTTGCGCAGTGATTCAATGTCTTCTCTTATTGATTTGTTATCTTTAACGGTAGAGGCGAAGGAACTCCTAACTTGTGCAATGTCATTTTTGTTTTGGTCGCATGATTGTTTAACAATATCGTACAGGTCGCTCATACCTTGAACACTCCTTTCCAGTTCTTTGCTGAAGTTTTCAATCTTTTTCACATCAGCTTCAAGTATGCTAATCTTGGATGTTGTTGTCTTTAGAGAAAACTGCACATCATCGATTTTCTTAACATAACTTTCAATATCTGAGAGTATTGTGTCCATTTTAGTCATCAGTTCTCCTAGGTATTCCATGGAAAACTTACCAACATTGTCACTTTCACCATAAATGACCGCGCGCATTTCGTTAAGAGTTTGGGATACACTTGTGGCCATATTGTGTATTTATATAAACCGTAGTCCAGGTATAGCTTACAGCCTCGCCTGTATTCACGCGCGCACTGTGAACACTGATCAGAGATATGCATGACTGGAGTCATATGTGAAGTCATCCGGATAATCTATTCGACATATATTTTACGATGTTCAGCAATATAGCGCTTACATAAATATCTAAATATTAAAGCTGTAGGACAATTTAGATTTCATGATTTCTGGTTAAAGCAATATATGCAGCTATAATGTCGTTTCTGTTAAGTGTTCTGTAGCTCGAGCAAGCTGACCACCATTAGCCAGCTACTCTGTTCGACACATATTTCGACACATATTTCGACACATATTTCACTAAAATGGCGCTTTTGTAATGATCAGCAATATATCACTTACATAGTTATCAATGTCTTGCAACTCCACAATCCTTAGAATTTAAACATCTCGGATTAAAACAATATGTTTATCGTTGTTTTTGTTAAATATTCAGGAGCTTCGAGAAAGCTGACCACCATTGCCGCTCATGCGCACCTACAAGCGAATAAGAATTTAGTAGTTAGGCCAGAGACCTAAGGCCAAAATGAGAGAGCTGATTAGATCTACCATGTCTGGCAAAAAAGAAGTCCCAAAATAAAAGTGCTTGGCCAAAATTGTTTTAAAGTGATTTGAGCAATTTGGACGGGCTACCAAAATAAAGTGCGTCGGACTGTTTACAAAAAAATAAACATAAAATTTTGAATGCTGGTCAAAAAAGCCAAAAAACGAGGTTACCCGGAAAGGTTGGCGCCTACGGAGACGAGATGAAGTGCTTGGCGTTGAACTGTGATACAAGCTTCCTTCACTTGGGTAGGTGTAAGGCCACTACATGCTGTAGCGAGACAAACGGATTGAGATTAACGGCGAGAGTTACAATAACGGGCAAATAACCTTTGAATCGTGACCCGGACTCCCCAAATACCTCGCGCCTTCGGCGCTCGTTCATTTGCCCCCCACCCCCAATAATGTCCACCATGCTACGGGCCTGCCACTGTCCTGGACAGACAGCCCAGATAGCTGAAGTATGCAAGGAAGGAAGGAAATTGTTTAACGTGCACATTCAGAGCAAGCTGTTATAGCGCACACCTGTCCTGGGCACAAGTGCCGGCCTCGGCCGGCTGCTCCGTCCAGGACAGGAAAGGGTTGGGGTGGGTGGAGGAGGGACCGCAATGCAGCACCAGCAGTCCGACCGTAGTCGGTAACAGGCGGGGGCTGAAGTATGCGCCCACGTTTGATTCTATATCTAAACTTTGAGGAGCACCTTGAGGTGGTGTTCATCATTGTTAAATAATTGTTCAATTGGGGTAAAAGAAAAGTTTGATATGGAATGACAATTCGTATTAAAGTGGGTATTAACCAGAAGGAAGGAAGGAAATGTTTTTATTTAACGACGCATTCAACACATTTTATTTACTGTTATATGGCGTTAAACAATAACGTCAGGTTTCATTTAGAACAAATTCCCTCTATTGCGACTGAACTAAAACCACCTTCCTGCACCCAGAAAAGACAAAAGTCCCAGCTGTGCCCAAATTAGTGAGATTTAAAGCCCTGTGTGTGTACTTATTTTGTGGTCACAATTCAGGGGTTTTGTTCTAAATGAAACAGCTGGCGTTATAGTGGGGCGGCTTAGCTCCAAAAAATAGGTCGATTGTGCACTTTCCCTTAAAAGCATAAAACATGGCACATGGTTAGAGTAACACAAGTTTTAGTCCAGGGGCCACCGGAAATTGCACCCCGTATGGTGGCCATCTTGGATTTCAAAATGGCCGCCATTGTGGACCTATTTTGTTAAATATCTCCTTAACTAGTACAGAGATCGAGACAGTTGAAACGCCTATACCTACATTTTAGGGCTCTAGGAATCCAATGGTGACATAAAATGTTTGAAAATTGTGGCTGCCATCTTGAAATCCAAGATGGCCGCCATTGACAAGCTATTTTGCTTAATAGGTAATAGAGATATTGAAAGGTCTGTGCCTAGTTCACTTATATTATTAGTCAACATGATACTGGAGGGTCCTAGCATTAAGGACCAGGCGTACCAACCTTGTAGCCCAGCTGCACTAAGCTTGGCACAGCTTCTTAAGTTCATTGCAGTCAAGCACGTCCGAAAGCAAAAGGACAAACCCACTGATTTGAGACAGTCTGGAACGGGAAACCCCACTGGCAATTTATGTTGGGTTGAAACTACATACAGAAACCAGAAAGAGAGAATTGGTGGAGAAGCTTTCCCAGCTTGGTATCAGCATCACGTATGATAGAGTTCTTCAGATTGCTGCTGATATGGGAAATAGTGTGTGCCTATTCTACAAATTAGAACAGGTTGTATGTCCACCAAACCTGAAGCAGAACTTGTTTACTACATCCGCTGTTGACAATATCGATGTTAATCCGAGTTCAACAACAGCTAAAGACTCTTTCCATGGAACTGGCATCTCATTATTCCAGCACCCAAGACAACCTGATGACGGCACTGATCGTGGTCGAATCATTCTTGGTGGTGCAGCTAGCACAAAGAAACTCGGTGCTTTGCCAAATTATTACACCAACGTACCAGCTGTTCAGGCAAGTGTAATGGGGTCACCAGTTCCAGACATAGGCCTAAAGTCTCTGGCCCAGGAGAAGACGTCCAGTGACGATAGATGGTTTGAGCATGTAAGAGAGCACATAGAAAACAAGACCACAACCTCTCGTGCTGACAACATTTCTTGGGCAGCTTACCATGCTCACAACCTGTCTGAATCAGCTCGTCCAATGTCCGTAACGGCTCTACTACCACTGTTTCACGAGAGTGCTCACACTGTGGCCATGGTAAAACACTCAATGGATGTCATTCTGAGTGCTGTGCAGCATATAAATCCTGGGCAAACTCCTGTCATCGCCTTTGATCAGCCATTATTCGCAATTGCAAAAACAAATTCAGTGGAAATGGCCCGAAAAATATGGAGAGGATAAATTTGTTATTCTGTTTGGAGGGTTGCACATTGAATTGGCTGCACTGAAGACAGCAGGTGATTGGTTAGCAGGAAGTGGCTGGGTAGAAGCATTGGTGCAAACTGACATTGCTTCAGCCGGAACAGCAGATTCCTTCCTGCGAGCTGTGCATATTGCGCGTACACGTCACGCACATCAGGTTACAGCTGCAGCATTGAACATACTGCAGCACCACGCATACGATGACTATGCAAGAGCAGCTGACAAGGATCAACAGTTATCATTCAAGGAATGGTGTCAAAGAAGAACCAAAGTATGTCCACAATTCCAGTACTGGAGTCTTGCATTGGCATTAGAGGTTTGCATCCTGACCTGTGTGCGCTCCTTGAGGGAAGCTGACTTTGATATGTACTTAGATGCTCTCTGGGAGCTTCTCCCGTGGTTCTTTGCTCTTGATCACACACACTATGCGAGATGGATCTCAGTCCACTTGCGAGACATGCTAGGCCTTCATAGGACACACCTAGAAGTGTTGGAAGAATTCCGAGCTGGCATGTTCACAGTGCAAAAGACTAAGCGAATATTTTCCTCCATTGCCACGGACCAGGCACATGAGCAGAATAATGCATTGATCAAGGGGGATGGAGGAGCTGTTGGGCTGATGGACAATCTCAATGCTCTGCAAAGATGGATGGTTGCTGGCCCTGAGGTTGCAAGAGTGATTGGTGAGTTTGAGATGGCCCAGGAGCACCATGACAGCAAAGCTCAAACGTTGCATCACGACCAAACTGAAAGCATACAGAAGTTCTTCGATAAAGATGTCAGTTCACTTGTGTCAGTTATCGAGGAGCTTGGTAATCCGTTTCTTGAAGAAACCACTGATATTGTGGTCCTCGACACAAAAGACATCACAAGCTCATCAGTTACTCACAGTGTGCAAAATGTGCAGAAGGTGGGGAAGGAGGCTTTGGAATCATTTGCGCCAGAAAGGCTCATTGAGCGTAAAAAGCCTCTCAATGATGTCCTCTCCCGCAACAAGTTGCCATTATTTGGCAGCTCATCAGCAAAAGCCCAGCCTAAAGACAAACAGAAGGTAGCCTCATTAAAGAGCGATGTGCAATTGTTTTCCCGCCTTTACATTGCTTGTCAGACACGTGAGGGAAACCTGGATGATTTTTTCCGTCATGATAATCAGCCTTTCACTCCATCCTTGTCCCAGGCAGGGAAGCTTCGAAATGGAACAAAGAGTGATCTTTTGTAATGCTTGGAGGAAATTGCACCGGCAAGTACACAGGCTCCAGAGGTTACGTGCGTAATACTTGATGGGGCAGCGATTGTTCAAATGCTAACACCTGGAACAGCGAAGACCTTTGGAGAATATGCCAATGAGGTATTCATCCCATTTGTTCTCTCCCAGTATAAATCTGCAACCCGACTTGACCTGGTGTGGGACCGTTACCTGCCTGAAAGTCTAAACAGCATGACCCGAGAAAAGCGTGGCAAGGGAGTTCGTCGACGTGTGGGTACCTCAGTTGCAGTTCCTGGACAATGCAGAATTTTCTTCATGTCGACGAAAACAAGACATAACTTTTCAGTTTCCTGTCCAATGAAATTATTAAATCAGTTGAAGACCACAGCAAGGAGTTAGTAGTCACATTGGAAACAGAGGTTCTTACTGCTCCACCACGCATGAATCTAAAATCGCTGGCTCCATGCAGCCAAGAAGAGGCAGTTGGCCGCATGTTCCTCCATGCAGCTGATGCGGCACACAGAGGGAATGACAGGATCCTAATCCGAACCGTTGACACAGATGTTGTCGTACCTGCAGTTATGGCAACTCAGAGACTTTCTTTGAAGATATGGTTAGACTTTGGAAGAGGGAAGAGCTTTCGATTCATCCCTGCACATGACATAGCCACTGCTCTCGGCCCTGAGAAGTCTAAGGCTCTCCCTATATTTCATGCACTGACAGGATGTGACACTGTGTCAGCGTTTGTTGGGCGTGGTAAGCGAACTGCATGGGCTGTATGGGAGCCCTTCCCAGAGCTCACAGATGCACTATCTGAAGTCAACCATGAACATTTTGATGTATGATCGTACAAGTACCTGTAGTGACATTAATACAGCACGAAAGAAACTGTTTGCAAAGAAAGGCAGACCTCTGGAATCAATTCCGCCTACACACCACACACTGGTGCAGCATGTTAGGCGTGCAGTGTACCAAGGAGCATTATGCTGGGACCAGGCATTACATGCACAGCCTGAGCTCCCATCTCCAAGTGAGTGGGGTTGGGAAAAAACACCTGACGGTCAGTTTAAACCGATTTGGACAACACTACCAGAAGTCGCAAAGATCTGCAATGAACTTATCCAGTGTGGATGCACAAAAGGATGCACCGGTCACTGCAGGTGTAAGAAGTTTGCACTTCCATGCACGTCTCTTTGTTCTTTTGATGGGGAATGCAACAGAGACTAGAAAAATCAAGTGACGGTAACTGCTTTTTTGGCCAACTGCTCATGATGTTTTCTTGATGGTTCATTCCTTCACATATTGTGTGTCGACCTGTTAACTGATGATATGCTATGTTAATAGCCTTTGGATGGTGGCTATCTTCGACTATAAGATAGCTGCCACATATTCAATGTTACCACTGGATTCCTAGACCCCTAAAACGTGGGTATAGGCGTTAAAACTGTATTGATATCTTTACTACTTAATGAGATATTCAGCAAAATAGCTTGTCTATGGCGGCCATCTTAGATTTCAAGATGGCAGCCACAATTTTCAAACATTTTATGTCACCATTGGATTCCTAGAGCCCTAAAATGTAGGTACAGGCGTTTCAACTGTCTCGATCTCTGTACTAGTTAAGGAGATATTTGACAAAACAGGTCCACAATGGCGGCCATTTTGAAATCCAAGATGGCCACCATACGGGGGTGCAATTTCCGGTGGCCCCTGGATTAAAAATCTTTATATTGTGTTACTCTAACCATGTGCCAAGTTTCATGCTTTTAAGGGAAAGTGCACAATTGATCAGCTAAGCCGCCCTACTATTATTACTAATTAGCCTTTAAATACCCGGTTCTTTACGGTAGCGTTACTTCATTGTTATAGTTAATTGCCAATTACACCAGGCCATTTAAAGGCGCTCTATCACGGATGGTTGATCTAATTAATGACATAACAAAGTATTATCTGAAAATATACACATTTGATTTGTCGCTAAAAGTACTTTATTTAACCATCTATATAACTACCATAACCCACTTATTACTGATATTTTGTAAAAATAATTGAATTATGTCGACGGTACAACCCCCGAATAACCGCAGTGTCAAAACGATTTGCCAAGCTCGTGTAACGAGAACGCTTGACCGTCCTCTGCATTTGGCATTTCAACTTATTTCCGTGCTTATGCATGGGCGTACATAGGATTTTGAAAAGGGGGGTTCCAAAATAGATTGCAGAGATATTGGGCATATATTTCTATGTTGAGTAAATATAATAATGTCAGATATCAATGTCAGATATATTAAATTATAAAAAAGCGATTTCAGGGGGGGTCGGTCGAACTCATCGAACCCCCCCCCCCCCCTATGTACGCCCATGTTATGTCCAGTTAAGGTTCAAGCACGCTGTCCTGGGCAAAAACCTCAGCTATCTGGGCTGTCAGTCCAGGACAGTGGGTTAGTCGTTAGTTGTTAGTGGTTAGTGAGAGAGAAGAAGGTGTAGTGGTCTTACACCTACCCACCGAGTCGTTAAAACTCGCTCTGGGTCGGAGCCGGTACCAAGCTGCGAACCCTGTACCTACCAGCCTTATGTTCGATGGCTTAACCACGACGCCATCGAGGCCGGTCCGTCCTCTGCGACGTAGGGTAAATATCGAAAAAAAAACCCACAATGAAAATAAGTTATAAAAAATGAAGCTTTTACATTAATTTATTTTAGCAACAGAAGCATTTTAAAGAAAGGGTCAATTAAGGCATTTGGCCTGATATGCATATTCAACGATATATAATGCACATTATTGCTTAATATCAACAAATATAATCGTATAGTTAATTAATAAAACGGTTAAGTGTGACGGCTATTATATGTAACGGGCGCAACCATTAAGTACCATCTCAGTGCAGTGAGTACGCCTCTGGCGAGCTGGGCCCCGTTTTACGAAGCGATCTTAGTGCTACTATCGCCTTAAGTGCCTAAGGTAGCGACCGTAACTTTTTCCTACAATCGACAGTCCGTTTTACTAAACGACCTTAGCTTACAATCGCCTTAAGTTACTACTAAAGCCGCACACCCTAGTTCCATCCAGCGAAAATAAATTATAATTTGGTTAATCTACAAACCTGTAACACACTTAGATCACGTTTTTATCAAATGGAGTGAAAAAGCAGGTTTTATATCGATAAATACCATGGGAATCCCCATGTCCCAATTGCTTGAAATAATTTTGAAAGTTAGTATTTTGATGTCACCGGTAGAAGCACAACAATGCCTACGTCACGACAAATTTCACAGACTTGGGGTGCGTTCGTTTCACCTCTCCTGAACATGTTCCAACTGTTCTGTCCTGGTTGTATCCCCTCTCCAGATATCGTAAGACTTAGCAAAATTATTGGTTTTAAGGGTTTGTAACGTTTTGTATTGAGACACTTACTTGTCTGAACTTTATTGTTACTGAAAATGTTCACGAACTGTGAAGAAAAATCTCACAAATGAACAACAACAAATCGGATGTTGATTGCGCGAACCGTGCACGAGAAAACAAACCGAACCAAAATGATAACGGTCACGTGATATACCAACGTCTGTGACATTAAAAATAGATTGGACCTCGCTTGCTTAACGGTTTTTTCTCGACAACACGTTTTGTGAAAAAATGCAAAAAATACATTTCGTGGTTTTACAAACATCAGGATTACCAAAAAGCACTACAGGTGAATGGAAATGTGTATTCTAAATAATAAAATGCAAGTAAAGTGCAATTTTATTTGTGAAAAAATGGGGTTTAATAGCGAAAAACAACGCCGTAATGGTTAACAAATAAACGTAACTAGGGTGTGTCCCTTTAATATTTACAATAGGTCTGCACCTATTGTAAGCTCTAAGGTCGCGATCTTAAATTAACGTAGAGGAAGGAAAAAAGACGAATGGAACGTGTTTTTTGCGACAGAAGCATAAAGTTCGACACAATCAACGACAAGGAACTGATATGAAGCTATCGGATACCTCGGCATGCTATGTGTTTCGAGCGGATTTGGAATGGACGACCTCTTTCGCCATTAACATTAAGGTCGACGACGGTCACTCTTCGCATCCTTGTTTTGGCTTCGTACACAATAAATATAACATATCTTACCGTAATTTACTTCAGATCCACATTTCGTAAATAGTACCTTTTTTTTTTAATTCCAGGATTTATTTTCTTCTAAAAAACACGTGCATTAGTAATATTCAAACAAAACAATTTCAATAGAAATTTTGCATTGGGATTTTCCTAGTTACGGTATTGTAACGGAAACTTTCGCCTACGTCTCGGTTATCAAGTTTAAGTTTTAAAATGATGAAATATATAAAAAGTACATTTTGTCAAATATATGATATAAAAAAATACCGTTGGATATGTTATAT
The DNA here is from genome assembly GCF_016097555.1 of Gigantopelta aegis. Taxonomy (NCBI): domain Eukaryota; kingdom Metazoa; phylum Mollusca; class Gastropoda; order Neomphalida; family Peltospiridae; genus Gigantopelta; species Gigantopelta aegis. Next base: position 21,384,346 of record NC_054699.1, on the reverse strand, counting down.
TTATTGTGTATGTAGCCGAAACAAGGGTGCGAAGAATGACTGTCGTCGATCTATAAATAAAAACTACAAGTTATTTATTTCTGAGCCGACTGTTTTCTAAATTGGACACAAAAATAGTTTAAAAAAAATATTATTTCCAAAACGCTTTTACTTTTCTTCTTACGTCAGGCAAAAATCAAATTATTTACAAAGAAACATTCTTGTAGGAGGATGGGATGGATTATAATAGTTTAACCTTAGTTAAGATTGCTACTGTAGTAAGTTTGGGTTTACAATCGCACTAAGGTTGCTTCGTCGAACGGTTCTAAATGTTAAGGTCGGTAGCTTAACATCAACCTTAAATCACTAAGTTCGATAGTAGCTAAGATCGCTTCGTAAAACGGGGCCCTGGTGGTTACGTAATACCTAACGTGTCACGTCAGGTTTCGAACTGAAGAAACAAAACATACCTGATTTTTGCGGATGCATCGCAATGTTCTGTAATAATATCGACGATCCCGATTAGTTAGGCCTTTGCATGTACAGGTAAATTTATTGTTTGTTGTAGCCTACGCGAAAAATCTAAACACATTCATTTTTCATGTGTCAAATTTATAATTGTATAAAATATGCCATATCCCCATGGGTAATTACAGCTGCCTTGGGATAGGAATTATTACATTTTTAAAGAATACTGTGAACTAGACGGTGTTTATATACAAAGTGGCTGTGAACTAGACGGTGTTTATATACAAAGTGGCTATATATACGACGGCCGTGTATATGGCCTCCGCTAACAAGGGCTGCCTATAAACACAGCAAAAATGTATATAGGCGGTAAATAAGTATTTGATTGATCCATATTACCGAACCACTTGGAACAGGAGGAAAATATACTAAGTACAAACAGGGGAATGGGGGTTGAATATGAATCTAGCGGACCCTTGTGTGTACGTTTTCCATAGACACCTACCCAGTGTTTATGCAGGAAAGAACATTTTGGGTATGGCGCTATGAAATTAAATATTTACAATGTGTTTGCTGAATGCAACAGCAGTCGATAGGGGGTATGGGGGGCCTCCCCCAGAAATAAAATAGTTAGGTGTAGGATTAGGGTTATTAAAATCATACAGTAATAATAGAGTCATCCATTTTGTCAAAAAGGTTAACTTAAAGGCGCTCAATCACAAATTTAGTTAGCCGTATTTCTCTAAGTATGGATTATAAATGACAATTACATTAATTTGGAATACCACACCTTGCTATTGTATGACCAAAACATTTTAATTGAACCATGATTGAGGGAATCCCATGACAACCTGTGACCAGCTTCATTAAAAAAAATTGGAACTCTCTTATTAGGAGTGAAACGTACGACAAAACAGAGTACTGATGAGGCTATATATACGACAGCCGTGTAAAGTACCTTTGAATTGTATACACAGTGCACGACCGCCGTTGAGACTTCAAAATAATGTTAAATATATTATTTCTTGACAACACCCCCCTCCCCCCCAAAAAAACAAACAACAAAAAACAAAACAAAAACAACAACTAAAAACAAAACAAAAAACAAACAAAAAACAACAACAACAAAACAACAAAACAAACAAACAAACAAAAACCGGCGAATACGGTGAAATAAAATAATAAATAGCTGGAACATAAACTTACGATTTTTGTTTATTATTATTATTTGTTTTATTTATTTGTTTTATTTTTATTTGTTATTATTTTTATTATTGGTTTTTGTTTTTGTTTTGTTTTTTAACGGAGCTATCGTACACAGGACCACTGCGGGCGCGTGTATAGGAATTTTAGCAAGAGGGTGGGGTCTAGACTGAGGTGAGCAACGTTTATAGTGGGTGACACGCTCCGCCGGACAATTATCGGGGGAAAAAACAACAGAAAACAAAATTGCTTAAGCAGGCGATTCAGCAAGCGATTATTATTATTATTTATTTTTATTTTATTTATTTTGGGGGGATGAGGGGGGAGCGAGGGTTATTTTGTTGTTTAATTTGTTTGTTGATTGTTTTTTGTTTGTTTAGTTTTTTGTGTGTGTTTTTTTACGGAGCTCCGTACACAGTACCACTGCAGACGCGTGTGCAGGGATTTTAGCATGGGGAGGAGGTCTACACGGAGGCGAGAGAACTTTACGGTGAGGGGTCGAGACATGTTCCCCGAAAAATGTATCAAAAAAAAAAAAAAATTGCTTGTACCAGGAGATGGGTATGTAACCAGGGGTAGTTTTGCAATTAGTGATAACTACCACATATAAATATTAACAATAGGTATTAATGTAATATTCATATGCGGTAGTTATCACTAATTGCAAAACTACCCCTGGTTACATACTTCCCCTCTTGAAGGAAAAATGTCTCCTGGCATTTAGTCTCTGCTGAAACTATTAGACAGTTGATCCTAATAGGATAAGAAAATTGGTATAAAATTATGTACAAGTTTAAATTAGTACCTAGTTACATCCAGGTGTTCATATTAATCGTCGACGCCTGAAACTATTGCTATGTTAACAGTATGCTAACAGCAATGTTATTCAGTACTCCTGTAAAAAAAACCAAGATAAAACATTCGCATTAGCTCTGATACTCATAATAATAAAATGCATACAGGTAAGTTCCTGTGATGAAAACATCAAAGGATTAATATTTCCCAATCATAAAAATTAGTTTTGTGAAATAGAGCACATTTTACAATGTGATACCATGATTGCAATGTGAAGCAGCACAATACAACACAATCAAAAGATGAAATCTTCAATTCTCCCATCCAAGAGCATCAACCATAATCACCTTAAAAACAGTTAATACTGATACATTATATACACATTATAAAATATGATTGACACACAATCTAAACAAACACTTCATCGTGTACCTGTTGGCAATAAACCCAGTCTCCAAATCTTTCGGGAGGTTTTCGATTCTGCTGGGAACATCTATTCAGTTGTTCTGGATTTCCAAAGATTCTTCTGACATCCTCCACAGTCCAAGTGTTCGTCGTCCGAGATACTGTTATGTCTCTGGAAACTGTCAATCACCAGCTCCCTGGAAATATCCTCTTTTAGGTGAATTGATGTCTCCAAAGATACTGGCACTGATCTTCTTCGCTGGGGAATAACATACTTCACGTATGTCTGAGAACTGGCGCTTCCTGAACCAGAAGACTCAGAACTCGACACAGAATCAATTCTTGTTCGATTCCTGACCAGACGCGTAGGTTTAACCTTGCGGTTAACTTCAACAAGTTCTTCAGATGGTAAAGCGTTAAAGGGCAGTAACATGTTACGGTGAAGCGTTCGAAGGGGCCCTTTCTTGGTTTCACTCTATACCCTGTAAACTGGAATGTCAATATTTGGAATGTAAGGTACCAAATACGGTTCCTGCTCCCATCTGTCAGCTAGTTTGTGTTTTCCCTTCACACCAGCTTTCCTAACCAGCACTCTGTCTCCAATCTCCAAATTGGAATCTTGAACTCGTTTGTCGTATCTCTCTTTATTCTTGTCAGCAGATTTTGTAGCTTCATTTGCTACTACTTGATAGGCAAACTGCATTCTCTTCCGCAACTTCTGTACGTAAGACTTTTGATCCGGTGCTCCTTCACTCCGAGGTTCTGTGCACAAGAATGCGTCGACAGATAATCTTGAGTTCCAACCGAACATTAAGAAATGTGGTGAATAACCAGTGGCGTCACTCTTTGTTGCATTGTAGGCTTGGATTATCGGAGCTACATACGATTTCCAATCAACCTTCTGATTTTCCTCCAATGTCGCCAACATTTTCAGTAATGTCTGGTTAAAACGTTCCACCGATCCATTTCCCATTGGATGATAAGGTGTGGTCCTTGACTTCTGGATTTGAGCCCACTTGCAAAGCTCCTTTATCACCTTTCTCTCGAAGTTTCTGTCTTGATCGCTATGAAGTCGTTCAGGAAAACTGTAAAACAGGATAAAGTTTTCATAAAGGGTTTTAGCTGTAGTGTGAGCTGTTTGATTCCGGCATGGTATCGCTTGAGCATATCTAGTAAAATGGTCAGTGATAACAAAAATGTTTTCATAGCCACCTTTCGATGTTTCCAAGCTTAAAGGGACATTCCTGATATTGCTGCAATTTTTAAGATGTTATCGACTAATACAGACTTTTTGACGACTGTAATTACATATCAAATATATTTTTCTGCATAAAATATTAGTGGCTGTATATTAAACATGTCTGATCGTTCTAATACTTGTACAAGGTTAAATTTCATTTTATTTCCTAAAAACTATTTTTTCGTACGTACGAAATTATTTGAAGACAAAATCCAGTTTGGGCTTCTTACAAATATTAAGACGACCAGAAAAACATTGAATATACAGATACTGATATTCTAAACAAGAAAATATATTTAATATGTAAGTTTAATCGTAGAAATATTTTATTAGTCGGTAACATCTTACAATGCAGCAAACTTGGGAATGTCCCTTTAAAAAATCCATACAGACGAGTTCCATGGGTCTCGTAGTTTCCACGGGAACTAATCCTGCAGCAGGTCGCACTGGCGTCTTCCGCCTGATACACCGTCCGCAATGCTCCACTCTCCTGTTGATATCTGTTTCAAGACCAGGCCAGTAAAAATGTTGCTTTGCCAACCACAAAGTCTTTTCCTTCCCTTGGTGACCAACATCATCGTGGATACCCTGTAACGCTGTATTCCTGTGCAGCTCTGGTAACACAAGTTGTTTCACCTTTTGTCCATCCAAAGAAGCGTTTCTGTACAGAATACCATTGACCAACTCCAAATTCTTTCTTCCTCTCAAGTACTTCTGTACAGCTGGAACCTCTCTCCTCGTGTCTTCTCCTCTGGGAAACAAACGACTTCTTACATCTTTGTGGTCCTTAACCATATGTCTTGATACCATATAACCATAATTATATACGCTGAATGTGTCATTATATAAAATATTTCTTTCATTATTTGTAAACCATCGGTCAGTAATAGTTATTAAAAGCTGTAGAAGAAAACAGCCATATTAACATATGAATCACTCCAATATTTTATGAACCATTGATCAGTACATTCAATAATGTTATTATAAGCTGTAGAAAGTTTGTTTTTGTTTTAACAACAACACTAGAGCACAATGATTTATTAATCATCGGCTACTGGATGTCAAACATTTGATAATACTGACTTATAGTCTTAGACAGAAAACTATTACATTTTTCCATTAGCAGCAAGGGATCTTTTATATGCACCATCCCAACAGTCAGGATAACACATACCACAGCCTTTGATATACCGGTTGTGATGCACTGGCTAAAATAACAAAATAGTCCAATGGGCCCACCAATGTGGATCAATCCTAAACTGACCGTGCATAAGGCGAGCACTTTACCACTGGGCTACATCCCACCTTTTAGTACTTCTAGGTTTTGTCTTATCAAATCTTAAGGAATCTGAGAAGCCACCAAATCTAGAAGGTTGACCATTAGCAGCTAGATAGGGCCATCAGCAACACTGTCTCTGATGAGTTGCATAAAGACGGCAAACTTGTCGGCAATACCTGCCTCGCATAACATTACGAAGTGTTTGTTTTAACTGAACACAACTAAATTCTGATGGTCTTCCTCTAAAGATTCTCCAATTAGAAAAAAAGAGTTTTGTACTGTTAAATTAATTAATTTGGCTATAATTCTTTTTATGGACATATAGTTGAAGATGTGATGTTTATACTTAAAAAAACTAAAATAATGAATAATTTTAGCTGGAGGTCACTATTACCTATATGCACCTTTGAGGGAAAGAAAGAAATGATTTATTTAACAACACACTCAACACATTTTATTTATGGTTATATGGTGTTGGACATATGGTTAAGGACCACACAGATATTGAGGGAGGAAACCCACTGTTGCCACTTCATGGGCTACTCTTTTTGATTAGCAGCAAGGGATCTTTTATATGCACCATCCCACATACAGAATAGTACATATCATGGCCTTTGTTACACCAGTTGTGGAGCACTGGCTGGAACGGGAAATAGCCCAATGGGACCACCGATGGGGATCGATCCTAGACCGACCGTGCATCAAGCAAACGCTTTACCACTGAGCTACGTCCCGCCACGCACATTTGAGAGAATACCAGTCGCAGCTTCTAACCATATAATGAGTTTTAACGGCTCAGTATAAGACCATTAATCACCATCACCAATAACTAATTTATTCCTGTCCTGGACAGACAGGCCACATAACATGTCCAGGACAGTGTGCTTGAATCTTAACTGGATATAAACACAAAAATAAAATAAAAAGTACAGTTTGTTTTGTTTAATGACAATACTGGAGCACATTGATTACTTAGCTAATCATCCGCTATTGGATGTCGAATATTTGGTAATTTTGACACGTAGTCATCCGAGGAAACTCACTACATTTTTGATAATGCGACAGGGGAGCTTTTATATGCACTTTCTCCACAGACAGGAAAGCATAAAAATAAATTAAAATGAAAAAAGCACCCTCACCATGTTAAGTTATGGACAATGAGGGTGAAACTATTGGTTAATATGTTCACTGTAATATGCTGCGATAGGCATATTGACAAGTCAGTAACTTGCAGCAAGCAAGTTTACTGCTAAAGCAATAATTGATCCTACCGGGCCAAAAATATTTTTCATATTTTCCAAGTTCGAGGGCTATAGCTATGTGATTAATGAGTAAACTGCCATGTAACAGTAGATGAAAAAGAAGGAAATGTTTTATTTAATGATGCACTCAACACATTTTATTTACGGTTATATGGCATCGGACATATATAGTTAAGGACCACACAGATATTCAGAGGAAACCCAGTGTCACCACTTCATGGGCTACTCTATTGGATTAGCTGCAAGGGATTTTTTATATGCACCATCTCACATACAGGATCAGGTTTGGGAATTGGTGAACTGTAAAAAAAGAGGGTTCCCGGAAATTCTTGAAATCCTAGGTTAAAATCTGTGCCATCTGATACATTTTGGAGGAAAAGACGATTAAAATGCGAGGAAATGCAATGTTCCATGAGAGGAAAACAGCTGATAGTATATACCACAACCTTTGTTACACCAGTTGTGGAGCACTGGCTGGAACAGTAGATGATAAAGCTATACACAAAATTTCAGCTCAATATCTTAAGGCTTTGTAAAAACAAATGTCTGGAAAAATATATGTGGGACAGACGGAAAGACAGACTGACGAAATCTAAAGTCTCCTCTGGCTGGTCTGGTAAGGGACTAACAATAAACAACAAAGACAAACGCAAAACATATCATTAAGAAACACAAAACATTATTGTATAATAAAATTTTATTTCTTTATTCGTAAACAAATTGAATAGGACGGATATTTGTAACATGGAAGTTCCAAAAAAATTACAATTACAAAAGGACACGATTCCTGTTCAAAGCAAAGTACAAAACAGACCCTCTCTAAACCGGATACTCCTAACACTGGATGTTTTAGTTGGTCCCTGTGTGTGTCTGGTTTAGAGGGGTTTCACTGTACATTGTAACACACATACAGTCAGTTTCATATCACATATTGCATGTATCATTTAAGAGAAATCGGGTATGTAAAACCCATTTTGAAACATAACAGATGAATTGATCGTTAAGCTGCTATTAATTCTACATCCTACTTAAATAAAAGTCATTTTTGCCATTTCTGATCAAATCCAGTCTACATGTATACACTGAAAACTATTTTTAGGTAAAACAGGGGTGGCAATTGGAGAACTGTAAAAAAGAAGAAATCTAGAGGAGTCCCGAAAATTCTTGAAACCCTAAGTTAAAATATGACACATTTTGGAGGAAAGGATGATTAAAATGCGAAGAAACACAATGTTCCGTGAGAGGAAAACAGCTGATCCGAGAATTTCCACCCCTGGTAAAAAAAAAAAAAGGGGTGGGTGGGTGGGGAGAGTTAAAATCAGTTAGAAAGCCGATAAATGTCCCCAATCCCAACTGATTTGCTGTTTCATGAACTAAAGTGGCTACAAATAATAGAAGAGTTGAATTCTTCAAAGCCAAAGCCATTTGTATACCGTACATAAATCACTACAGTGTTTGATAAATGTTTAAGAAAGTCACTAGCCTTCAAAGAAACTTTGGCTAGTGCCCCAGTTATTATAGTAATACAGTTGATATTTTTTACTAGCCCAGACCAAACGTTCACTAGCCAGGACCAAGGGCCAGTGGGTTTGTCAAAACCTGCACAACCAGTAAATTGATGGATTTCTCGGTATTATAAAAAGCTGTTTAATTCAATATCAATATATAAACTTTGCTCCAAAACTGACTGAAATAAAAGTCACTCCAACAAAAAATAGGGTGGAAAAAAGAAAGAAACAAAGAAAGAAAGAAAGAAAGAAGAAGAAGAAGAAAAAAACCCCAAAACAAACATACATACATACATACTAGGCCAGGAGCATTAGCCAAAATATAACAAGTACCCGGAAAACATTAGTAGAAAGCTGAATTTTTCAGGAGAGCTCCAGAAAACGATACCCAGGCCAAAATCACAAAGTTCTGCAAATTCTACCCTGTGGCATTTTTAAAATTCAAGATGGCCGCCATCACATCAGAGAATAATGGGAAAACTCCAATAGCATCATAACTGCTCAGCCATCAGCCTTAACAAAATGATATTAATGTGTAAATTCATATTTGACATGTGATGAATCCAGTGAAGCTACATGCATTTGTCTTGGAGCTGAGTTAATTAGCATAAATCCAAAATGGCCGTCAACGAGACCAATATTTGGCTCCGAATCGAAATATTTGCATAACTTTATAACTATATACTACAGAAAGATTATATTTGCATCAATATACTATAAAAGAGATTACAATACGCTGTTAAAACCAACTTTCGACTGCTCATAATTAGCTTACATTAGCTTGAGTCTGGGAAGACTAATCAATAACATCAGATTCTGCGTCAATAGCATGATAATTTGTACAGTTGTGTCCACTACAGACATTACACAAGAAGGTGCACTGCAACCCTGCCTTGTAAAAGCCCCACCGTTTTCCTCACCCACTCTTGCAGGGACAGGATATGATTTTCAGCACATTCTCTGGAGCAACAGGCCTGTCAGTTTCGATTGGAACAAGCAGTCCTTCCATGTACTGACATCCCCATTCAGTTGGTTACAACTCTTTCCCCTGCCATTGCTGGACAGTATGTTATATTCAAAAGCTATGATATTTTGCAGCTGCTGAAGTTGGAGACAGTGATTCCGACATAAAACCAAATGAAGATAAAGATACTTTATGAACAGATCGAAAATACATGACATAACAATGCTTGTCCAGTGACTTCGATCTAATTTCTCCATATAGCTTTAGCATAAGTAACTCTCCAACACTTGCTATATGCTTGTGTTACACTGAGAAATGCCACTCAAGCAGTCCCAGTTGTCACCATCATCAACCTGTGCAAGAGCATTCTTCTTTCCTTGATTTTAGAGGGCAGACACTGAATCACACCCTGTCAGAAAGCATATAGAGATCAATCTTTGAGATGGTTTGTGCAACCATCATCACCAGCAAACTGGTGTCAGTCGCTATAACAACAATAGGTGAATAATGTGTTTGGGCAGCATTCATGGCAGTTGATGCAATCAACCAGTCAGCATCTGTGATGCTATGCTTCAGTCAGACCTACTCCCTCAAATTTTCCAATCAACTTTTTGATTAAGCAATCTTTATTTTTACCATTTTCCCCAAAAAAACTTTTTAGATGCTGTGGTTTTCATTTCCAAATCAAAAATTATATCAGCTGATGTGTTCTGCTGTGCTCGTCGCTGTTGTTCATGATATTTTGTTGAGGTTACACTGCCATATCGATTAAACACTAAGACAAGAGTCTGGCTCATAGTGTTCAAGCACATATGATACATAGTGGTTACAGATGTGGTCATATGTGGCATCAGTAGGCCAAGGCAAGCTTTGGAGGAGGTTACCTCCATCAAGAATGAAGCGTGCGCCATCAGGAAATTGAAGGTGGACACTTACTTTCGACTTTAGGATGTTACCAAGAACACTCTTCGTGTTTTTCCACATAATCACTTTATCAAATAAGGAGGGTGGCTGTTTGGCAAACTCGTGAAGGACATAAGCTACCATCTCAGAACTATCCTTAATCACACATGCGACCCTCATGAATAACAATGTGCTATTCACTTCCAACTCAACACCACAGATAGTGATACGTTTTTTACCACTGATGCTGGTCTCTCTGTCGTTTCTCTTCAACTTCATGTTGGCATACATTTGCCCAGTTAACAGCTGAAGCAGCGCTTATGCCAACAACTTGATCCCAATTTGAAACACTTCCCAGCAATGACACCACTTGCTATACAGATCAGTGAGTTATTGTGCTCTCTGTAGGAGAATGGAGAATGCACTTCCAGCCACTAGAGGAAGGTTTCATAGCCTTTACTATCGCGGGCTGTGCTACTGACCTGAAAGTCCACATGCTGGTCAGAGGTATTACTATGCACACCCGTAAAAGTGTCCAAGGCATCACAGATCGGGATACAGAAGGGCATAGCATGCACCCATTTGCTCAGTGTGCTGTTTGTAATTCCTCGACCATGTGCTATACCTCCATAGGTTTTCAGCAATCGCATCAAATCTTGTTCTATTGTTTGGTCACTGAAGTTTCCACTCCAGAATTTATCTGTTCTTCGAATGGTAAAATAACCTCTTGGTGAAGACATAATACTGTTTAGCAGACATGATATCCATCGGCCCTTTCATCTGATCAAGGTAGAAACGGGCAGAGTTTGCATTTGCGATGTGACCAGCAGCATGGAACAAGGGGTTCATTTCACTGACTACAGTGTACGTGCTCTGCTCAGATGAAACGCCTAATGAGGGATACTTGTTACCCGCTCTACTTTGAGTGGCGGCATCTTCCATCAGGCTATCCATAATATATGTGAGCTTTTGGACACATTTTTGTCCACAAAGTCAGTGGGACATTCACCATCCAGCAGACATTTATGTATAGCCTGGAGACGAGTGAGATTTATGCTACTGAGACATCCAGGTGTCTGTAGTAATTTAGACACAATGACTACTGGTGACAAAATATGATTGTGGAGTGCACGAGTATACGCATGGCTTGTCATCATATGGATGACAGTATTTGGAGCATAAACAGTCACCCACAGATCTTCTAAACCACTACCACCCATTACATATCCAATTGACCCCATATACGACATGATTAAGTAAAAGTCTAACAACAATCTTACTGAGCTCTGGAAAAGACGATATCACAATTTCAATTGCCTTGGTGTACAGGTGTTGGCCAAATGTGACAGGACAAACACCAAGTGAATGCTTTTCGGACACCTTTTGTGCAAAACACAAAGCAGAATAGATAGTTTCAGGTTGAGACAACTAGTCTCACCAAATAAAGTAATACCTTAACTGGAAAATAAATAACATGTTAACAATTGAAATGATTCACAATCTATCTTCATATTCATTATAATATGAATATTTTATTAAAACACTGATCTTAGTATATTAAGTACATTATATTTATTTTGATTTATGTGGTATTATTTTTATTTCTACAAACCAACAAATCAAAAGTAATAAAATGATATATAAATATAAGAATAAGAAAGTTGGGGTCTATCTTCTTCATTTATAGTATTAGGAAACAAAGTGTAAATGCCATTTTGCTAATGCTATGCATATTTCAATATTTCTCATTATATGGGTTGGCGGCCATTTTATTTATTGAAAATCAAATGGAAAATGGAAAAATACTAGCCAGTCCATCAGAAGGTACTCCTACAATGCTAAAAGGGTAAATTATTGTTGCCCAACAAACAAATGATAGTAAAATTAGTAACATATTTAGTCCACTGGTCAAATAATGTTATAAAACAAGAAAAAGAAAATTAATATGCAAGATCAAAATTCACTTGCAAGGTCATAATTCACACACATACTGAACAAAAACAGACATTTTGTGTTTTGCCCTATCACCATTTATCAAGCTTTTGTTTGTAAAACCCCTTTTCAATTTAATGTATGGTGAATTATGTATTATTATAGCTCTAAAGTAAAGAAATGCCTGTTTTTTAGCCTATTATTAGCTTTATTGGCAGCCATCTGGGATTATTTCAGATGGAATTGAAACATATTTGCACCCATTGTATTCAGCACACTCCAAACATGGGTTAACACACATTAAAATCATTGTTCTGAAGCCTGTGGTTGAGCAGTTATGATGCTTTTGGAGTTTTTCCATTTATCGCTGATGGTAATGGTGGCCATCTTGAATTTTAAAAAATGCCACAGGGAGGAATTTGCAGAACTTTGTGATGTTGTTACAGGTATGACTTTCTGGAGCTCTACTTAAAAATTCAGCTTTCTACTAATTTTTTCCAGGTTATATGCTAATTAATGCTTCTGGTCTATACATGGAATTCTTGATCACAATCAACAATTACTACAGTCTTTATTGGTCAAAAATCCTACAAAAGGATGACAAACAATGTGAAACAGTATAATATATAGAGGATAATAAATGAGTTACCAGTTATTATCAAATTTATATCCAGAGTGAAATAATTTTCGCTTGTCACAAGCTTTAGCAAGTGACAAGTTAAACTTATTTCATGAGGGACATAAATTTGATAATAATAGGTACCAAGTTTGTTATTCTATTTATTACTCCAGCTATTTTGGGGGTTTTGTCCGGCTACACGTCACTGTATATAGAAACAAAGTAAAGTATTTTACTGTTCTGGGTATTGCTTTAACTTTGTATTTTATTCACGGTTCACAGATAATTTTCAAAACCCAAAGTTCTATATATTCTGTTAAAAAAAAAATTAAAAAAATTATAATGAATTGCATTAAACTACCATTTTATTAAAGGTTTAACACTTAAACCAGAAAGATGTAAATGCAAACACAAATGCTTCAAACTACGTGACGTCATTGTGTGTGTGTTTTGCCAAATCGTGATGACATCATATTTAGTACCAACAAGGTGATTGGTTTGTTGGCCTCAAATCGTCCAATAGTATGTTGGTATGTTAAACCAATGCGTGATAATTTAATTTTGATTTTCTCCATTATGAGTGCCTGCTGGGGTAATAAATTATATTATCCACCTAAATGTATAGACAAATGAACACAAAGGACATAGGCTAGTGAGAATAGAAAATATTTGCGTACACCATTTATGGGTTATGTAAAAACAAGTGGAGATAACCCATTTCGTTTTGGCAGGACCCATAATGACTTTGTAAATAATGTCCTAAACATAATGCGCAAACGGAAATTGGGTTATAGCAAAACAAGGCTTGTCTTTCAATTTAATGACACATTTTAACTTCCGGAAATTGACAGATGATAAAGAGTTATTTTACAAGATCATTTGAGCAAAGATTGAATCAGAATCATTGTACATGTACAAATGTGTTTAATTAAAAAAATTATATTTACACACATACAAGTATTAATGATCTCAAGTAAACTGGATATTCACAAAGCTTAGAAAAACTTAGTATTAAAGTGTACCATACTATATTATAATATAGACTTCTGACATTGTTTTTTCAGATGCATATGCAGAAATGTATGTAGGGGCTCTAGACTGTCGTTAGCTAAGTTTCTAAGTCGGGTCAAGTCATGCCACCCACCACCCCCCTGGAAAATCTATTTAAAAAAAAAGAAAAAAAAAAGAGCAGGGGTGGTTTCGACTCTTACAACCCCAGTAGATATGCAATTGATTTTACACAAATCTGCATTTTGATAATACATAAATTTATGAAACTCATTCAGAAGTTTATTATTGCCTAAGCACAACTGTCAGACAAATTTACATGTACTCATAAAATTCATAGCCCACAGTATGTCTGTTACAATCTTTTTGTGTCTGAAATATTTTTCTTTGAATATCTAATACTATATTCCAAACATAGATCACATAACAATACCAAAACATTAAAAGATATTTTCTCACAACAACATACAAATGTAACATGTAATATTACAAATAAACAGGTATGTCAGCAAAGTTGCTACCATGGTATCACAGATTAAAAATGGATGTTTCAAATAAATTAATAAGAACACAGTAGTTGTCCTCACAGACTATAGCAACTGCAAACCGTGAACTGACTGAAGTATTACTTTCTATTAAAAAATGACTGATGTATTACTTTCTATTAAAAAATGACTGAAGTATTACTTTCTATTAAAAAATGACAGAAGTATTACTTTCTATTCAAAAATGACTGAATTATTACTTTCTATTCAAAAATGACTGAAGTATTACTTTCTATTCAACACTCGGGAATGAAAATTACACTGGAAAACAAAATCTGGAAAAACACTGCTGGGTCTTCAAAAGTAGATGGGAGTTATTGTGACCAAACAACAAAGTTGAAATTAAAGCTTGTTTTGTTTAAAGACACCACTAGAGCACATTGATTTATTAAACATCGGCTACTTGATGTCAAACATGTAATAATTCTGATACATAGTCTTTAGAGGTAAGTGCTGTTGTAGTTTTTTTTACAGTAGCAGCACAGGATCCTTATATGCACTTTCCCACAGACAGGACATCACATACCACAGCCTTTAGTATACCAGTCATGGGGAATTGATTGGGATGAGAGGCAAAACACAATGAGGTCATCAAAGAACATGGCCAGGAACAGTTGTAGGAATGACAGGAAAATCCAGAATTATTGAAAATGTTCGAAATAAGCACTTGTCTGTTTGTCCTGACAAGTGAAAATCTGCTCGGACAAACACAATGTACCTTGGTGGTTGTCCAGTGGACAAGTGAAAATGTTCAAAGAAGTTTCATTTTGAGCAATGAAAAACACTGTCCTTGTACTTGAAAAAACCCAACTATTTATTTGGACAAATAAAAATATTGTCGGACAAGTAGATTTTTAGATGTATTTGTCTGGTGGACTAGTGAAAAATTCTCATTATTTCTATCACTGTGAACATGCACCAGTGTGTCTAGTACACACGCGGATTCCTTGAGGTGCTTCTAACAGAGTATCCTCTGTGGTGCACTACATCATTGTGAAATTCACAGAAATGAAAATAATATTTAATAAAAGGATCAAGACTTTTTTTTTAATTTGGTGGAAGTCATGAGAAGTGTTCATCCAAGGTCTGAGATAATGACCTGCGAAAAGCAGTCCATTTACCAGAGGGTGGGACGTAGCCCATGATACAGCGCTCGCTCGATGCACGGTTGGTCTGGGATCGATCCCTGTTGGTGGGCCCATTGCGCTATCTCTCACTCCAGCCAGTGTACCACAACTGGTACATCAAAGGCCGTGGTATGTACTACCCTGTCTGTGAGATGGTGCATATAAAAGATCCCTTGCTGCTAATCGAAAAGAGTAGCCCATGGAGTGGCGACAGCGCGTTTTCTCTCTCATTATCTGTGTGGTCCTTAACCATATGTCCAACACCATATAACTGTAAATAAAATATGTTGAGTGCGTCGTTAAATAAAACATTTCTTTCTTTCTTTTTTTTCCATTTACCAAAACATTGCAGGTAATTTTTCATGTAAGATCATCTCATCTTCTATTTGGCTGAGGTTGAGCTCGCGATTCTGTGGCAGGCTTGTATTTGTTGCATATTGAGGTTATGGCAGGTTTAGGTTTTAATATAGTTAATTTAATATAGTTTGATAAAGTCTAGGTTTTAATGTATTTATTGAAATTGATTTTAGACAAGTCTAACTCAAATAAAGCACAGACAGTGCATGAGCAAAGTTCACTAGCACATGAACTTTCTTTTGTCTGAGCATGAGCTTTTCCTTTTCTTTCTGCCTCATGTCAGCTGCTATGTTCAGTTGACTTGCTGACTTGAGATGTGTTGGTTGTGTTTTAGCTTTTAACTTTATTTTGTTCTGAAGACATCGAAACCTGAGTTTCATCTGGTTAATGTTGGACCCAGATCCCATATATTTGGTGAGTTATTTGCAGTTAATATATATTAATTTCATTACACTTAGACAATACTAAATGTAAATGTTAGATATAACAATCACTTAGGTAAAACTATTATATGTATGTAAGTGCAGGAGTGTGTTTAAAGTATTCACATGAGTTGTATTTATTGTGTATGCTATGTGCAGTTCAGATATTGCGACATGGGTAAGTGTACATTATGATACATTGTGATACATATATTGATGATTTGATATTAATAATATGGATGATGTTATACATGATGTAATGGTTATGAACAATATGTTTGTACATGTGTAATATGTCGTGTTTGTCGGATATATGTTTATGTATTTTATTTTAATTATTTCAGGGTCTTTAATTATTATTTCGGACACGACCCGAACCTGAATAAACGAGTTCTGAACCCTGAGCAGCTTTTGCGTTTGTTAACTAAAACCCTATTATATACTCTTCAAAAAAAGTTGGGGAACTCTAATAAGAATTTACAATTGCCAAAATTGTACGGTATATTAGCTGTGTTGAATGGTTATATGATAATAGTGAATTAATTGGGCAAACATTACAATCGGTAGTTCAGTATTACAGTAGGTTTTATGACCACCAAAGATCTTGAAGGATGATTGGGGTCATAAGTGAAATTTGAAAGTGGACTTTTTTTTATCAGTAAATCGCAAATTCAGACAATAAAAATGACTAAAAACAAAACAATAACAACTGTATGATCAACAGAATGAAAACGATTGACAGAAATAATGTTCCACAGTGATTAATCGACCTTCCTGAAAATTGTCAAAATCGAGAATGACACCCCACGCATGTGTACTGGGCAACTGCGTGATGTACGTGCAAACTATGGAATGTGTTTCGGTGTGTTGATAAACAGACCTGAACGTTCTTTACTAGGATGTCTGTGGTCAAAACGTATGTTCAGTCTAATAGTTGATGATATTTCAGGTTCCCCTACTTTTTTGAAGAGTATATTTCAATTTTATAATGCTCTAAAACAAATCTCTGACGTCCTAATTCTCCACACACCATCCCCAAACTCTCCACTCGCCCTGTGCCGTCTCTATTTCCAGCAGACCTTTTTTTCTCACCGTGAGTGGACTGTTTTAAAGACATACTGAAAATACTGTCCATGTTTCTGGGGTCGGTATACATCACCGTGAGTGGACTGTTTTAAGACATACTGAAAATACTTCCCATGTTTCTGGGGTCGGTATACATCACCGTGAGTGGACTGTTTTAAGACATACTGAAAATACTTCCCATGTTTCTGGGGTCGGTATACATCACCGTGAGTGGACTGTTTTAAGACATACTGAAAATACTTCCCATGTTTCTGGGGTCGGTATACATCACCGTGAGTGGACTGTTTTAAGACATACTGAAAATACTGTCCATGTTTCTGGGGTCGGTATACATCACCGTGAGTGGACTGTTTTAAGACATACTGAAAATACTGTCCATGTTTCTGGGGTCGGTATACATCACCGTGAGTGGACTGTTTTAAGACATACTGAAAATACTGTCCATGTTTCTGGGGTCGGTATACATCACCGTGAGTGGACTGTTTTAAGACATACTGAAAATACTGTCCATGTTTCTGGGGGTCCATGTTTCTGGGGTCGGTATACATCACTGTGAGTGGACTGTTTTAAGACATATTGAAAATACTTCCCATGTTTCTGGGGTCGGTATACATCACCGTGAGTGGACCGTTTTAAGACATATTGAAAATACTTCCCATGTTTCTGGGGTCGGTATACATCACCGTGAGTGGACTGTTTTAAGACATATTGAAAATACTGTCCATGTTTCTGGGGTTGGTATACCGTGAGTGGACTGTTTTAAGACATATTGAAAATACTTCCCATGTTTCTGGGGTCGGTATACATCACTGCGAGTGGACTGTTTTAAGACATACTGAAAATACTTCCCATGTTTCTGGGGTCGGTATACATCACCGTGAGTGGACTGTTTTAAGACATACTGAAAATACTTCCCATGTTTCTGGGGTCGGTATACATCACCGTGAGTGGACTGTTTTAAGACATACTGAAAATACTGTCCATGTTTCTGGGGTCGGTATACATCACCGTGAGTGGACTGTTTTAAGACATACTGAAAATACTGTCCATGTTTCTGGGGTCGGTATACATCACTGTGAGTGGACTGTTTTAAGACATATTGAAAATACTGTCCATGTTTCTGGGGTCGGTATACATCACCGTGAGTGGACTGTTTTAAGACATACTGAAAATACTGTCCATGTTTCTGGGGTCGGTATACATCACTGTGAGTGGACTGTTTTAAGACATATTGAAAATACTTCCCATGTTTCTGGGGTCGGTATACATCACCGTGAGTGGACCGTTTTAAGACATATTGAAAATACTTCCCATGTTTCTGGGGTTGGTATACATCACCGTGAGTGGACTGTTTTAAGACATATTGAAAATACTTCCCATGTTTCTGGGGTCGGTATACATCACCGTGAGTGGACTGTTTTAAGACATATTGAAAATACTGTCCATGTTTCTGGGGTTGGTATACCGTGAGTGGACTGTTTTAAGACATATTGAAAATACTTCCCATGTTTCTGGGGTCGGTATACATCACCGTGAGTGGACTGTTTTAAGACATATTGAAAATACTTCCCGTGTTTCTGAGGTCGGTATACATCACCGTGAGTGGACTGTTTTAAGACATACTGAAAATACTTCCCATGTTTCTGGGGTCGGTATACATCACCGTGAGTGGACTGTTTTAAGACATACTGAAAATACTTCCCATGTTTCTGGGGTCGGTATACATCACCGTGAGTGGACTGTTTTAAGACATACTGAAAATACTTCCCATGTTTCTGGGGTCGGTATACATCACCGTGAGTGGACTGTTTTAAGACATACTGAAAATACTGTCCATGTTTCTGGGGTCGGTATACATCACCGTGAGTGGACTGTTTTAAGACATACTGAAAATACTGTCCATGTTTCTGGGGTCGGTATACATCACCGTGAGTGGACTGTTTTAAGACATACTGAAAATACTGTCCATGTTTCTGGGGTCGGTATACATCACCGTGAGTGGACTGTTTTAAGACATATTGAAAATACTTCCCGTGTTTCTGGGATCGGTATACATCACCGTGAGTGGACTGTTTTAAGACATACTGAAAATACTGTCCATGTTTCTGGGGTCGGTATACATCACTGTGAGTGGACTGTTTTAAGACATACTGAAAATACTGTCCATGTTTCTGGGGTCGGTATACATCACCGTGAGTGGACCGTTTTAAGACATATTGAAAATACTTCCCATGTTTCTGGGGTCGGTATACATCACCGTGAGTGGACCGTTTTAAGACATATTGAAAATACTTCCCATGTTTCTGGGGTCGGTATACATCACCGTGAGTGGACTGTTTTAAGACATATTGAAAATACTTCCCATGTTTCTGGGGTCGGTATACATCACCGTGAGTGGACTGTTTTAAGACATATTGAAAATACTTCCCGTGTTTCTGGGGTCGGTATACATCACCGTGAGTGGACTGTTTTAAGACATACTGAAAATACTGTCCATGTTTCTGGGGTCGGTATACATCACTGTGAGTGGACTGTTTTAAGACATATTGAAAATACTTCCCGTGTTTCTGGGGTCGGTATACATCACCGTGAGTGGACTGTTTTAAGACATACTGAAAATACTGTCCATGTTTCTGGGGTCGGTATACATCACTGTGAGTGGACTGTTTTAAGACATATTGAAAATACTTCCCGTGTTTCTGGGGTCGGTATACATCACCGTGAGTGGACTGTTTTAAGACATATTGAAAATACTTCCCATGTTTCTGGGGTCGGTATACATCACCGTGAGTGGACCGTTTTAAGACATATTGAAAATACTTCCCATGTTTCTGGGGTCGGTATACATCACCGTGAGTGGACTGTTTTAAGACATATTGAAAATACTTCCCATGTTTCTGGGGTCGGTATACATCACCGTGAGTGGACTGTTTTAAGACATATTGAAAATACTTCCCATGTTTCTGGGGTCGGTATACATCACCGTGAGTGGACTGTTTTAAGACATATTGAAAATACTTCCCGTGTTTCTGGGGTCGGTATACATCACCGTGAGTGGACTGTTTTAAGACATACTGAAAATACTGTCCATGTTTCTGGGGTCGGTATACATCACTGTGAGTGGACTGTTTTAAGACATAGTGAAAATACTTCCCGTGTTTCTGGGGTTGGTATACATCACTGTGAGTGGACTGTTTTAAGACATAGTGAAAATACTTCCCGTGTTTCTGGGGTTGGTATACATCACTGTGAGTGGACTGTTTTAAGACATATTGAAAATACTTCCCATGTTTCTGGGGTCAGTATACATCACTGTGAGTGGACTGTTTTAAGACATATTGAAAATACTTCCCATGTTTCTGTTGTTGGTATACTGTGAGTGGACTGTTTTAAGACATATTGAAAATACTTCCCGTGTTTCTGGGGTCGGTATACATCACTGTGAGTGGACTGTTTTAAAACATATTGAAAATACTTCCCATGTTTCTGGGGTTGGTATACTGTGAGTGGACTGTTTTAAGACATATTGAAAATACTTCTCGTGTTTCTGGGGTCGGTATACATCACCGTGAGTGGACTGTTTTCAGACATATTGAAAATACTTCCCGTGTTTCTGGGGTCGGTACACTGTGAGTGGACTGTTTTAAGACATATTGAAAATACTTCTCGTGTTTCTGGGGTTGGTATACTGTGAGTGGACTGTTTTAAGACATATTGAAAATACTTCTCGTGTTTCTGGGGTCGGTATACGTCATCACTTGAGAACTGTTTTATGACATATATTAAAAATAACACTTCAGACACTTGCTGTTCAGCGTGATGAGATGAATGAACGTGATGAGACATGTGATCTCCACTAAACCCGATCTTTGCTTGTGGACCGCACGCTGGCGCCCGGTTGGCCGCTCTCTCTCCTGGTATTCCATCTCAATCTTCAACGGGATCTTCTCCCAGTCGATCTCAATCTGTAAAACACAACAAAAAGCAGGACTCTGAAAATTGCCAGACCAATCATTTTGTTCGTGTTGCTCAAGCAAATCTAATTTTGCATGACATTTTTTTTATTCATGCATTAAATTTAGGACATCATTTATATGGATATAATAAGTTATGTAAAATGAAGATCGATCACCTCAATTTTATTTTGGCACAACCCGTAAAGGGGTTACACAAATATTTATTTCTCACAGGCCTGAAAATTGCAGGAACAATAGTTTGTTCACATGTCTCTTAAGCAAATATGATTTTGTGCATTGCGCCGCACATTAAATTCAGGACAAATTTACATGAATATAACAGGTTATCCTAGACCGACCGCGCAACAAGCGAATGCTTTACCACTGGACTACGTCCCGCCCCACATGTACATGGTGTCAAACACAATGGTTATATCAACATTTGATTAAGAGAGGAAACGCACACATCCAGCACTCCCACTCTACTGCCATTGCAAAAGCAACTCCTACCGATAAAGGAATCATTTACATGTACTTTCCCATAAGCAGGACTGTACATACCACAGACTTTGATGTATCAGTCGTGGGGCACTGGTTGGGATTGGGGGGGGGGGAGGGACCTAGTCCACCCTCAATATTTATGTAGTAAATTTGACAGTACAGTACAATACAGTACAATATGGGGTATAATATAAAATGCAGGAATGCTCTCTCTCTCTCTCTCTCTCTCTCTCTCTCTCTCTCTCTCTCTCTCTCTCTCTCTCTCTCTCTCTCTCTCTCTCTCTCTCTCTCTCTCTCTCTCTCATTATCTCTATCTCACTGTCAGTCTCTCTCTCTCTTTCTCTCTGTCTGTCTCTCTTTCTCTCTGTCTCTCTCTATGTCCGTCTCTCTCTCGGTCTGTCTGTGTGTGTGTGTGTGTGTGTGTGCGTGCGTGTGCACGTGCGTGCGTGCGTGCGTGCGTGCGTGCGTGAGTGAGTAAGTAATTTTTCTGTCACACACTTGACGACTGGCCATGCCAGAGATTGGGTGTGGGAGAGACGTGCCTGAACCTTAATTGGATAGAGGCACGTTAATAGAGTTTACAAGTACAAGAACGTGTGCATTCGTGCATGTGCATGTGTGTATCTTTGTGGTCTGTTGTTTTTTGAGGCAGGATGTTGTTGTTTTAGTTATTTTACTTCTATTTTACTTCTAACCTTTTCTACTTTTTATTACACTTTTTACCCGCTGAACCGTACAGTACATTTAACACATAAATACTGGTATTAACCTAAATAACTTTTCTTTCTTTCTTTACTATCATATCTGTTACGAAAAGAATCCCTTTTATTGCCGGTTTGTATGGAGAAGTGATTTACAAATGTACAGCCTTCAACTGTTTGTAGTTGTGTGCCACACGTTTGCAGCTGTTGAAACAGAAAGCGAAAAGTGGTGATGCACTTATCAGTGCCAAGATCAGCACGTACACATGTGAAATCCATCAAACACACAAGCTGGCTAATTACGGCAAACAAGAGTGATTCTTCAAACCGTTTCTCGAGCCATTTCTCTTCCTTGTGTGTATGGGTGTGTTTGGGGGTTTTGTGGATTTTTTTTTAATCTTTAAAGGGACAATCCTTTTTTTTATTTTTTTTTTGCTGCAGTTGTAAAATGTTTGTTATAAACATGCATCATTATTATCTATATAAACAGGCATTAATTTTGTTCTCTGAACCGGCCTCGGTGGTATCGTGGTTACGCCATTGGACATAAGGCTGGTAGGTATTGGGCTATAAATAAATAAATAAATAAAATTAAAAATCTGTTTTAATGACTAGATTTACCTACATGTTCAGATGTTTTCAGCAAACAGCCATTTTAACAGCTACAATTAAAGATTAAATACATTTTCTTGTTCAGAATTATTTCTCTATCTGTATAGCCTACCCAATGTGGTTCTGGTTGTCCTGTTTGTAGTAACTAAAATTTCACTTAACTTACCTCTGTATTTTTTTTTACTTCCACTCAAATATGAAAATATTTGAAGGTAAAATCCAGTTTGGGCCACAATGCACAGTCATTAAGAAGACAAAAAACACATTGTGTGTACAGACACTGAAAGTCTGAAAAAAAGAGAAAAGAAACTGCATTTAATATTTAATTTTAGTTGTTAAAATAGCTCTGTTAGTTGGAAACATGCAACAAGGAAGGAAGGAAATGTTTTATTTAACGACGCACTCAACACATTTTATTTACGGTTATATGGCATCGGACATATGCTTAAGGATCACACAGATATTGAGAGAGGAAACCCGCTGTCGCCTCTCCATGGGCTACTCTTTTTGATTAGCAGTAAGGGATCTTTTACATGCACCATCCCACAGACAGGATTGTACATACCACGAAAAATAACCCAATAGGCCCATCAACAGGAATCGATTCTAGATCAATCGCACATTAACCGAGTGCTGTACCACTGAGCTATGTCTGGAGTTCCAAACATGCAGGAGAAGAAACTGTCTGGTAAAGAAACTGTCTGGTAACAAAACAACCAGGTTGGCAAACGTTTGTAGACACTAAGAAGAGCATAAATTACACAGGTTTTTCACAACCAATAGGAGGAAAAAAACCCACACACACACCAAAAAACCCACTCATACACACACACACAACAATTCAAGTTATAATTCAAGCCTTATCAGTATTTTAGTATGATGCAATTAATGTAAAAATAATCAGTAAAGTTAAAAACGTGAAACTGAATAACGTTTCCTAATTTTTCTGTAACTTACGTAAGTAAGTTTTTTTTCTTTTTCTTTTCCTGGCACAGAAAACAATTTAGAAAATTCAATAACTTGCCATGTTGCAGATTAAAGCCCCAATACCTTGTTGAGGCACCAACTCAGCATCAACAGTATGGATTAAACAATTTAAGGGATATTATCGAGTTAAAAACCAGGGACCTATACATGTATAGTTCTTCCCACAGGGAATGCCTTTTTTCATACTATGGAATTTACTACAAGCTATTTATGTCTGAGCCGATTATTTTCTAAATTGCACATAAAAATTGTTTTTTATTTCCATTCCAAAACACTTTCATTTCACTCTTCTTAAATTAAACCAAACAGAAATTATTTACAAAAAAAACATTTCTGTAGAAGGATGGGACAGACAATAGTTTAGTAAACTTTTGCAACAGTGCAATGAAAGATAAACTTACATGATAAGGAAATATAAAACATTTCATCTCAATATCTTCAGGCAATGCAAAACAAGTCTGTCAAATTTTAAATCTCCTACGTTCAAGGGCCATAATTCCATCAAAAATGGGTAGTTTGCAATGATCTGTAACAGTACATTATATATAACGCTAAACACAAAATCTCAGCTCAATATCTCAAGACCTTTTGAATAAAAGTCTCGAAAACAAATTTTCACATGTCCTAAGTTCCTAGGCCCTAACTCCGTCAAAAATGGGTAAATTGCCATGAAAGTCAAACACGATCTGTAACAGTACATCATAAAACTATACACAAAAATTCTGGTCAATGTCTCAAGGCCTTCAGAAAACAATTTTCACATCTCCCAAGTTCAAGGGTCATAACTCCATCAAAAATAGATAAATTTCTATGAAAGTTAAACATAATCTGTATTCCAGGTCAATATCTCAAAGCATTCTTAAAAAAACACATCTGGAAAACTATATGTGGGACAGACGGATGGACAGACAGACATACAGAAGGACGGAGATGAAACCTATAGTCCCCTCCGGTTGGACCAGTATGGGACTAAACAGCACTTACCCCTGAGAAGTAATGGTTAAGGAGACGAGCTCCAGTCTATTTTTTAAAGGGCATTTCCCCCCGTTTTAAAGTCGCAGACTCCTGTTTCACTCTAGTGTAACTTTATCCAAATGTGTTACAGGTTTGTAGATTAAGTACAGGGGAATATCTGAGTAACTCTCCATGAAGAGTTGTGAAGATATTCCCCTACTTAAAATACACCAATAGATTATGACTTTATCTATCTATATACAGTGAAACCCTCTAAACAGGACTCCCTTGGGACCAATAAAGATGTCCGGTATTAAGAGGGATCCGGTTTAGAGAGGTTAAGTTCTGTACTGGTTTTATAAAAGGGACTGTAAAACGTCCGGTTTTGAGGGAATTCCAGTTTACAGAGGTTCCGGTTTTAAGAGGTTTCACTGTATATCTATATTTGATCTATATTACTCTTAGTAATGGAGAGTTATGGAATCATACCTCCATTACTGAACAATAATGGAGCGTTGAGACAAGACAGTGACGTCACAGGTGTACGAGTATTTTAACCAAACTTAATGTCCATTGGAAACTAGAATCTGCAACTTTAATTTGTAACCAATGTTGAACATAATCAGTTCTGGTTGAGGATATAGTCTTAATCAGAACACTGCCATATTAAACAGCTTATATAGTGTGGGCTGCATGATCTGCTTATAAAAATTGTCATAATTCACTTTTTTTTCTAATTAAAAAACAAAATTGCAGGCTTAAAAGTCATGATCAGTCTAGTACTATTTAAATATTTTAAAAATTAAAATTGAAATTGAATCTTTTTTCAACATACACCGAGATAAACATCAAAAGGTGCAACTATATAAATCATGGTTTTATTGATCTCAGACTTGATGAAATGCATGATCTGTTTATAAAAAGTGCCATAAATCACTTTTTGCTTCTTCTCTCTTTTTTACAGTACAAAATTCATGATCAATCTAGTCATGTTTATATAATAATTTTTTTAAATTAAAATTAAAATTTGTTTTAAACATCCAAACGTGCAACTATTCAAACCAAGTTTTATTGATCTGGAACTTGTTCTTTGTGAGGAAGGATATAGTGTAGTGTGTACTGATCTGTCTACAGGAAAATGCATATCAAAGATAATTTGCTGGCTTTTGCATGGAGTAGCCTAAATTGCACCAGCTCACTCATTCACCTTGTCTCTACCTCCCTCTCTCTCTGTATTTCTCTATCACTACATGTGTGTCTGTGTCTGTCTGTCTGTCTGTCTGTCTGTCTGTCTGTCTGTCTGTCTCTCTCTCTCTCTCTCTCTCTCTCTCTCTCTCAACAAAGTGTAGAAATAGACATAT
>NC_054699.1:21335891-21357972 GCF_016097555.1 Gigantopelta aegis | reverse complement strand
TCTCATTACATACTGGCACCAACCATCTCACATACTGGCACATCTCATTACTGGCACCATCTCATTACCATCTCATCTCATACATACTGGCACCAACCATCTCATTACATACTGGCACCAACCATCTCATTACCTACTGGCACCAACCATCTCATTACATACTGGCACCAACCATCTCATTACATACTGGCACCAACCATCTCATTACATACTGGCACCAACCATCTCATTACATACTGGCACCAACTCATTACATACTGGCATTAACCATCTCATTACATACTGGCATTAACCATCTCATTACATACTGGCACCAACCATCTCATTACATACTAGCATTAACCATCTCATTACATACTGGCATTAACCATCTCATTACATACTGGCATTAACCATCTCATTACATACTGGCATTAACCATCTCATTACATACTAGCACCAACCATCTCATTACATACTAGCACCAACCATCTCATTACATACTAACACCAACCATCTCATTGCATACTAATTAACCATCTCATTACATACTAGCATCAACCATGTCATTACATACTAGCACCAACCATCTCATTACATACTAGCATCAACCATCTCATTACATACTAGCACACCATACCATCTCATTACATACTAGCACCAACCATCTCATTACATACTGGCACCAACCATCTCATTACATACTAGCACCAACCATCTCATTACATACTGGCATTAACCATCTCATTACATACTGCACCAACCATCTCATTACATACTAGCATTAACCCATCTCATTACATACTAGCACCAGCCATCTCATTACATACTGGCATTAACCATCTCATTACATACTAGCACCAACCATCTCATTACATACTAGCATCAACCATCTCATTACATACTAGCATTCACCATCATAATAGCATTACATACTAGCATTCACCATCTCATTACATACTGGCACCAACCATCTCATTACATACTGGCACTAGCATTCAACCATCTCATTACATACTAGCATTAACCACCACATTACATACTAGCATTCACCATCACATTACATACTAGCATTAACCATCTCATTACATACTAGCATCAACCATCTCATTACATACTAGCATCAACCATCTCATTACATACTAGCATCAACCATCTCATTACATACTAGCATCAACCATCTCATTACATACTGGCACCAACCATCTCATTACATACTGGCACCAACCATCTCATTACATACTGGAATTAACCATCTCATTACATACTGGAATTAACCATCTCATTACATACTGGCACCAACCAGCTCATTACATACTGGCACCAACCATCTCAATACATACTGGCATTAACCATCTCATTACATACTAGCACCAACCATAACCATCTCATTACATACTAGCATCAACCATCTCATTACATACTAGCATTGACCATCTCATTACATACTGGCACCAACCATCTCATTACATACTACCACCAAACATAACCATCTCATTACATACTAGCATCAACCATCTGATTACATACTAGCATTGACCATCTCATTACATAATAGCACCAACCATCTAATTACATACTGGCATCGACCATCTCATTACATACTGGCACCGACCATCTCATTACATACTGGCACCGACCATCTCATTACATACTGGCACCGACCATCTCATTACATACTGGCACCGACCATCTCATTACATACTGGCACCGACCATCTCATTACATACTAGCATTAACCATCTCATTACATACTGGCATTAAACATCTCATTACATACTGGCATTAACCATCTCATTACATACTAGCACCAACCATCTCATTACATACTAGCACCAACCATCTCATTACATACTAGCATTAACCATCTCATTACATACTGGCATTAACCATCTCATTACATACTGGCATTAACCATCTCATTACATACTAGCACCAACCATCTCATTACATACTATAGCACCAACCATCTCATTACATACTAACACCAACCATCTCATTACATACTAATTAACCATCTCATTACATACTAGCATCAACCATCTCATTACATACTAGCATCAACCATCTCATTACATACTAGCATCAACCATCTCATTACATACTGGCACCAACCATCTCATTACATACTAGCACCAACCATCTCATTACATACTGGCACCAACCATCTCATTACATACTAGCACCAACCATCTCATTACATACTGGCATTAACCATCTCATTACATACTAGCACCAACCATCTCATTACATACTGGCATTAACCATCTCATTACATACTAGCACCAGCCATCTCATTACATACTGGCATTAACCATCTCATTACATACTAGCACCAACCATCTCATTACATACTAGCATCAACCATCACATTACATACTAGCATTCACCATCACATTACATACTAGCATTCACCATCACATTACATACAAAATCAACCATCACATTATACACTAGCTTCAACCATCACATTACATACTAGCATTCACCACCACATCACACACTAGCATTCACCATCACATTACATACTAGCATTTACCATCACATTACATACTAGCATTCACCATAACAAGACACACTAGCATTCACCATCACATTACATACTAGCATTCACCACCACATTACATACAGAATCAACCATCACAATATATGTCATCATCAACCATCACATGATGTATGGCATCAACCATCACATTACATACTAGCATCAACCATCACATTACATACAGAAAAAAAACATCACACTATATGTCACGATCAACCATCACATGATTATGCGATATTTCATAAATTAAATTGATAATTTACACATTTAAAATTTTGCAAACGTATATGGTGACTGGTTACCGTTTTGCATATTATGCTTGCACTGTACTACTATTAATATTAGAGTACTAACAAATCTTTGGGTTCCAGAGTAACTTTAGTTTTTTCAGTGTTTACACTTTATAACTTGAATAAAGTTACATCGGTAGGTATACTGATGTCACGGATGGGTCAAAGATTACTGGTTGCCAACTTTTTGTTAGTGAAATATTGTATGTGATAGCAAATTGAAAGAAGTCACTTGTAGATGTTTCTTTTGTTTTTATACATTTAAAGATCAACCATCTTGTTACATACAGCATCAACTATCACACTATATGTCACCATCAACCATCACATGATGTATGGCATCAACCATCACATTACATACTAGCATCAACCATCACATTACATACTAGCATCATCCATCACACTACATACTAGCATTCACCATCACATTATATACTAGCATTCACCATCACATTACATACAAAATCAACCATCATATTATACACTAGATGTTTCTTTTGTTTTTATACGATCATAGCATTGTAGATTTTTTAAATTATTATTTTCTTTTTTACCACTTGCCATCGGGATCGCACTTAGTAACTTTTATTGGCCCGAATCCAAAAACCACTGACCATATTCTAGAACCCCTGCCCATTTGGCTATTTCTCGTTCCAACCAGTGCACCACGACTGATATATCAAAGGCCGTGGTTTTGGCTATCCTGTCTGTGGGATGGTACATGTAAAAGATCCTTGCTACTAATGAAAAAATGTAAGATTATATGTACAAATTACCAAATGTTTGACATCCAATAGCTGATGATTAATAAATCAATGTGCTCTAGTGGTGTCATTGAAAAAAACCCACAAAAAACCCCACACCTTTTTTTAAAAGTTGGAACAGGAAAAAAAAACACAATATAAGAATGGGTCCACCAAGAAAACGACCCTATGACCAAAACATCTCAGGTAAGTGCTCTATAACGACTGAGCTAAATCCCGCCCACTTCTTAAATGTTAACTTTATGATAAAGTAAAGTTAAAATCAGACAACAAAAATGTTTTCCCCAGGTTGTTGCCAAATACCAGGAGATGATGACATTACGTATATTTTCATTTTCTATTAACATTATTTCAACTTTATAGGGGCGGGACGTAGCCCAGTGGTACAGCGTTCGTTCGATGCACAGTCAGTGTGGGATCGATCCCTGTCGGTGGGCCTATTGGGCTATTTCTCGTTCCAGCCAGTGCACCATGACTGGTATATCAAAGGCTGTGGTATGTACTACCCTGTCTGTAGGATGGTGCATATAAAAGATCCCTTGCTGCTAATCGAAAAAAGTAGCCCGTGAAGTGGTGCACAGCGGGTTTCCTCTCTCAATATCTGTGTGGTCCTTAACCATGTGTCTGACGCCATATAACCATAAATAAAATGTGTTGGGTGCATCGTTAAATAAAACATTTCTTTCTTTCTTTCAATTTTATATTTAAAAAATATTGAAAATCCTGCATTAAATTGCTTTTTGGCTAAAAGGAAAAAGTACCATTGAGTTAATGCTCTTGAATAGTGGCGTAATTTGTGTGACTTCCTATTTACCACTGCGAATTTTAAAAACAATTGGCGAATTTTATTTTAATTTGGCGACATAATTTCATGTAATAATATATATTTTGTTACAAAATAACAATAAATTTGGAAGTTTAAAAGATAATTTGGCAAAATATTTGCTGACATGTTCAATCCAATGTTCAAAATAAGCACTTAAAAATTGTTTGTTTGTCCTATCAAGTGAAAATCGGCTTGGACAAGCAAAATGTGCCTCAATGGTTGTCCTGTGGACAAGTAAATATGTTCGATGCAATTTTACTTTGAACAATCAAAAACTTGAATAAAGTAAACCACATATTTGGACAAGTCAAACTATTGACAGAGAAGTAGATTTCTAGTTGTACTTGTTCGTTGGACTAGTGAAACTTTCTGCTTATTTCTATCCCTGAGATCAGCCCTGGCAGGGTATTGGCTTCCCTAACCCTCCCCATCCCCTCCCCTCCCCATCCCCTCCCCTCCCCACAATCTATTTGATCTATTCTTGAACAGCCATTATCCAAGAAAACCGTGACGACCAAATGACTCCCGTTTCCATACAGCTTTTAATGCATTATGCACACCTTATACATTCTTAGCTTTTGTTAGTCCTGTGCACAAGGAAGAAAAAAATGCAAAACTTGTGAGTAATTCATCAGCAAAATAAATACACATTACAGAAAGAATGCAAACTCTGTGATCAGACCCACAAGATAATATGACTGCACCAACACGAGAACAACAATTAACAGTACCGTCCAAAAAATATTTTAAAAAAATTGAGACAAACCTCATACGAACTACAAATGTAATTGAAAATAATCTTAATTCCCCTGTAGCAGATTGTAAACAGATTTACAAAGTTAACAATCTCCCTGGCAAGTTGTACACAAAGCACATGGATTTTAATTGGTTAAAAGCTTTCCGTTATTGCAACAGGCTATGGTATAGACGGTGTAAGCTTATGCACTGAATAGCTGGATTGTACAAATAACTAGACACTACACGAAAACATTTCTACGACTCGGAAGGAAATATGGAATAAGTGGAATGCATGTCTGTCTCGCTTTCACTAATAATCAACAAATAAAAGTACATATACCTACAGGATTATATGTTTACCTGCCAAGGTATATAAATAAATGACATAGTATGTCTTCTGCAAAATTGATTTTACGGTTAATAACATTCTGCAACCGGATAACCTTTAGTAACAAATTAACCTACATAACAGGGCTCGAAACAGCCTGTGGCCAGGTCGCCAAATGCAACCAATGTCCTGTTTGAGTGACTTAATTATTAAAAAATAATGGCGTTAGTCGCCCAAATAATATTATCTTCTTTAGAGTTATAACATATGAACACCTATTAATATTTGTATTCCAGATTAAAATCTTGCTCATGGTTCGCTTACCATAATTTACCAACATGCATTATTATATTTGGGGCCACCATCAGTGTTCGAGATTAACGGTATCCCGATATCCCAGGGATACCAGAATTTAATTTTGGATACCAGACTTCAAGAACCCAGTATCCCACCAGCATATCATATAATGTTGTTGGTTTAATTAATCCTGAGTTTTTACTTTTCACTGAAACAATGAAAGTCTTCATTTGCTGGTGAAGCAATAGACTGGGAACCACTAAGTTGCTATTGTTTTGTTGGATGTTTCCTCCCTTCAAATTTTATTTCAGATATTGATTCTACATCTACAGAAAATTGATACAGGTAGGTTTAACATTAGTAATGTCGGAAACACTTATAGATTACGGCTAAATTATGCAAAAATAGATGCAGCAAATCTTTTTACAAATTCCATTTTATTGCAAATTTTACGAATTCCGTGATTTTGATTGTGGCTTAGCAATAGACTGGGAATGAGAACAGTGTCGTTTAAGTTTGTTACGATGTTATTTTTTAATTTCATTTAAGTGGAAAACTAAATTCTCAGGTGGGATACCAGATTTTGAAATGTTAGTATCCAACTGGGATACTGCCCCACATTTTTAATCTCGAACACTGACCATATTTTTTGGCGAGTTTCAAACCCTGCATAATATTATAATTATGTAACCAGATTTACAGAAAGGTGCTGAAAATATTGTACATCACAAATAACTAGTCAGTAGATGATGTTTTAAAGAAACAGCCTCTATGGTGGCGTAGCCCAATAGTAAAGCGCTTGTTTGATGAGCGGTTGGTCTAGAATCGATCTCTCTCATTGGGCTATTTGTCGTTCCAGCCAGTGCTCCACTACTGATATATCAAAGGTTGTGCTATCTTGTTTGTGGGATGGAGCATATAAAGGATCCCTTCATACTAATGGTAAAAATGTAATGGGTTTCCACTTCAGAACAAAACATTAAAATTACCAAATGTTTGACATCCAACAGCCAATGGTTAATAATTTAGTGGTGTCGTTAAACAAAACAAACTTGAACTTTAACTGTGGTGGTGACAAGATTCGTTTTTAACACTGAATAAAGTGTTTTGTATTCAATAATCACCGATACATATAGTTACAAATACATGACCAATTCAGGAAAAATGTGTCCAGTGTATACATGACCTGGCTATTTCTTGTTTCAGCCAGTGCACCACAACTGGTATATCAAAAACCGGAATTTCAAACAAGACAATCGTAATAGATGCTTTAAATCTGTAATGATTCCACCAAATTCGTAATGGTTGGCATCTCTGCATGTATGTCCCTTACAGGCGCAACAGGGATGGCATGTAGCCCAGTGGTAAAGTGCTTACTTGATGCATGGTTGGCCCACTGGGCTATTTCTCATTCCAGCCAGTACACTACAATTGGTATATCAAAGGCCGTAGTATGTGCTATCCTGTCTGTGGGATGGTGCATATAAAAGATCCCTTGCTGCTTAAATGGAAAAATGTAGCGGGTTTCGTCTCTGAAGACTATGTCAGAATAACCATATGTTTGACATCCAACAGCCGATGATTAATAATTCACTGTGCTCTAGAGGTCTTGTTAAACAAAACAAACTTTTACAGGACCAACAAATTTTCGCATCTCCTAAATTCAAGGGCAATAACCAGTGTTCGAGATTAAAATTTTGGGGCAGTATCCCAGTTGGATACTAACATTTCAAAATCTGGTATTCCACCTAAGAATTTAGTAATATATGGTATCCCGGTGGGATACTGGGTTCTTGAAGTCTGGTATCCAAAATTAAATTCTGGTATCCCCGGGATATCGGGATACCATTAATCTCGAACACTGAATAACTGTGAAAAAAATTGGTAAATCACCTTGAAAGTTAAACTTCATCTGTAAAAGTACATGATAATGCTATATACAAAATGTCATCTCAATATCTTGAGGCATTGCCATAAAATATTTTGTAACTCCCAAGTTTAATGGCCATAACTGTAAAAAATGGGTAAATCGCCATGAAAGTCAAACTTAATATGTAGCAGTACATAATAAAGCTATACACAAAATTTCAGCTCAATATGTCAAGGCATTGTCAAAACAAAACATCCGGAAAACTACAGGTATGTGGGACAGATGGGCAGATGGACCGACAGACAGACAGAGAGACAGGACAGAGATAAAAAATCCTAGTTCTCTTCGGCTGGACCGGTAGGAGACTAATAACAGTATATTTTTAAATATACACTTAAATATGACTCATTCATACACTGACATATCTCTTATGAAAAGCGGCCGGGACATAGCCCAGTTGTAAAGCGTTCACTCGATGCATGGTCAGTCTAGGATCGATCCCTGTCGGTGGACTCGTTGGGCTATCTCTTGTTCCAGCCAGTGCTCCACAACTGGTGTAACAAAGGCCATGGTATGTACTATCCTGTCTGTGGGATGGTGCATATAAAAAATCCCTTGTTGCTAATCGAAAAGAGGAATCCATGAAGTGGCGACAGTGGGTTTCCCCTCTCAATATCTGTGTGGTCCTTAACCATATGTCTGATGCCATATATACCATAAATAAAATGAGCTAGAATTATATACAAGGAACTATTCTTTTCCGTATCAAATATACTACTTCCGGTAAAGAATTTTTTTATATTTTCATTAAAACATGATAGTATTATATAACTGATAAATGAAAGTAATTATTAGTAACAAGACTGGTCACTGCAAAGGGCACAATATTGTGCTGATGTACAATATAGGGCCCACACTTGAGGTGATATGTGAGCAATGACACTAAACAAGTTGGTGTCTTGATGTTTGTTGTGGGATTTTTGTTCTTGAAATTGAATTAGGCTCAGAATATTATGGCAATTTTTACTTGTTTTGGCACAAAAAAAACCTCCATTTCACTGGCTAGATGAGGGCCTGTAGTATATACTGCAAATAAACTTCAACATTTCATAATCATTTTAAAAATCAGTTCTAGATGGAATTGACTATAAAGACTAAGTCAGAGTAATCATTACCAAAATTTACAAAGACTGAGCCGAATTTGTTTAATAATCTACAAAGACTGAGTCAACATCATATTTTGACAGACTGAGTACATGTTCAATAATAGACTGATACGGCACTAAAATATTTTTCAGTATTGTAACTACTTGTTTCAAGCCTGTGTAATTAAAATGTTTTCTGATCAAGACAGTATGGCAGGGCTCAAAACGACCTGTGGCCAGGTCGCCAAATGTGACCAATGTTCTGTTTGGGTGACTTAAATATTATAAAAATAATGGCGTTAGTTGCCCAAATAATATTATGTGGGTGATCTTCTTCAGAGCTATAACATATGAGCTACTATTAACATTTGTATTCCACATTAAAATTTTGCTCGTAAATTTGTTTTTGAAATCAGATTAGGCCCAGAATATTGTGACAATTTTAACCATAATTTACCAACAACCATTATTTTTTGGTCCACAAATTTTTTGGGAGATTTTCGAGCCCTGTAGGCGGTGCTATTTTAAATGTGCTGTCACAATTAACAACCCATAATTAATCAAAAGGAAAGGAGAAGAAGGCTTACTTATCAAAACCCCAGCATAATTTAACCTACAGCTATCTGGTCTCCAACGTGATTAGTTTGACACTTGGTAAAGAGCGGGACAAAACCTGCTAACCCCACATACACTATTCCTAGCAAATAACAGAAACGATGGACACAATATTAATTGTGAGCCAATGTTTTTTTCATGTGTTAGTTTCACTCTATTAAATTCATAAGAGTCGCAAACTGGTTAGTGATTAGGTTACCGTACACAAATTTAATACAGTGAAACCAGTCTAAATCGGATCAATCTAGGGACCTACTATTTATCTGATTTAGATAGGATCTGGGCCCGGTAACATAAAGCACTCACTCCAGCCAGTGCACTACGACTGGTACATCAAAGGCTGTGGTATGTGTTATCCTGTCTGTGGGATGGTGCATATAAAAGATCCCTTGCTGCTAATCGAAAAAAATAGCCCATGAAGTGGCGACAGCGGGTTTTCAATCTCTATATCTGTGTGGTCCTTAACCATATGTCCGATGCCATATAACTGTAAATAAAATGTGTTGAGTGTGTTGTTAAATATAATATTTCCTTCCTTCCTTCCTTCCTTCTTAACACTTACATCGGACATACACCATACATAATGTGTGACGTATGTCTAACTTAAGTGGATAAAAGTGCTTTGTGTTACCGGGCTCTGGTGTTAAGAGGGTCACATTTTACAATTTGGAAAATTTGTCTTATGAAACTTGGCTGTTTTTACAGGATTCCTGTCTGTTCAGGGTCCTGTTTACACAGGTTTCACTATACATGTATTCGAACAATCAGTTACCTAGGTAAAAATCGCGTTAACCAACTTCCAGTTACCTAAGCTTTTGAAATACTATCCCCTGTAAAAACGTTTGTTAAAAGTTTGTTTTGTTTAACGACACCAATAGAGCACATTGATTCATTAATCATCAGCTATTCAGGGGTGGGACTTAGTGAACTGTAAAAAAGAGAAAATCTAGAGGGGTCCTGGAAATCCTAGGTTAAAATCTGTGCCATCTGACACATTTTGGAGGCAAAAATAATTAAAATGTGAGGACACGAAATGTTCCATGAGAGAATTCCCACACCTGGCTATTGCATGTCAAACATTTGGTAATTTTGACATATAGTCTTCGAGAGGAAACCCATTAAATTTTTTCCATTAGTAGCAAGGGATCTTTTTATATGCACCATCCAACAGACAGGAAAGTACATACCATGGCCTTTGATATACCAGTCGTAGTGCACTGGCTGGAAAGAAAAATGGCCCAATGGACCCATTGACAGGGATCGATCCCAAACCCGACTGTGCATCAAGAAAGCACTTTACCACTGGGCTACTTCTAGCCCCCCACCCCATCCCCTGGAAATGGATGTAATACGCACTTCCCCATTGATCAGAGAGCATAATTATAACAAAAACCAGCACGTTCACACAGGGCTTCTGATCCAAAACCCATCATAACTCAGATGAGTACTTAATCACTGAGCCACATTCAACTCTTCTTAATTAATTGGAGACAACACGATTCAAAGAAAATAAAACAAGCATTTTGAGAGTAATGCTAAAGCAATACATGTCCCCTACCGGTCTCAATAATTTTTCATATCTCCTAAATGCAAGGGCCATAACTCTGAAAAGTGGGTAAATTACCATGAAACTTCATTGACCGATCGACAGACAGAAGGACGGAGATGAAACCTATAGTCCCCTCCGGTTGGACTGGTAGGGGACTAATAATATTATAATACTAATAGGATAGGTGACCATATAGTTTTTAAGCATGCTCGTAAGTTAAAAAAATGTACATACATGACAGCGTCTGTGAAAATAAGTACAGATTTGGCATAATGTCTTTTACAGAAAACTGTTTTTTTAAATGACGTAATGTAAAATTTCAAAGGAGCACATGCTTTAATAGGTACCTGTTGTTTGAAATAATATATTTATTAATTATTTTTGATACATTACATCATAAGGCAAATATTATTTCTGTTACTTGCAGTCTGGTCTATTTTATTTTAATGACCGAAATAGTATCATGAATTTTTTTTAAAATAGAATTAATTCTCATCAAATTTGTTTTAATTTCTTTTTAATGACACAACATGAGCACAATGATTTATTAATCATTGGCTACTGAATGTCAAATACTTGGTAATTTTTTACATATAGTCTGAGAGAAAACCTGCTACATCTTTCCATTAGCAGCAAGGATGGTAGTACATACCACAGCCTTCGATACCACAGCTGTGGTGCACAGGCTGGAACGAGAAATAGCCTAATGGGTCCACCGACGGGATCGATCCTAGACTGACTACACATCAAATAAGTTCTTAACCACTGGGCTATGTCCCACCCCTGTATTATATGTTAAAGATTCCTGTTGTTATATGTACCTTTGAACTAAAATATATCAACATCTACCTTTCATGACCACCAACTATCAACTAATGGGTCCACCGACGGGATCAATCCTAGACTGACTACACATCAAGTAAGTTCTTAACCACTGGGCTATGTCCCACCCCTGTATTACATGTTAAAGATTCCTGTTGTTATATGTACCTTTGAACTAAAATATATCAACATCTACCTTTCATGACCACCAACTATTAACTAATGGGTCCACCGACGGGATCGATCCTAGACTGACCACACATCAAGTAAGTTCTCAACCACTGGGCTATGTCCCACCCCTGTATTACATGTTAAAGATTCCTGTTGTTATATGTACCTTTGAACTAAAATATATCAACATCTACCTTTCATAACCACCAACTATTAACTAATGGGTCCACCGACGGGATCGATCCTAGACTGACTACACATCAAGTAAGTTCTTAACCACTGGGCTATGTCCCACCCCTGTATTACATGTTAAACATTCCTGTTGTTATATGTACCTTTGAACTAAAATATATCAACATCTACCTTTCATAACCATCGATTATCAAATTATGCTGAAACATATTTTGTAATTGTCCTTCCTTTTTTGTTACAGATGTGGTCACACATATTTACCTACAGGTGTCAAATTGTTTTGTTTGGGGGGTTTTTTGGGGGGTGGGAGGGAGGGAGGGCACAGCAAGTGTTGACTTCACTTTAATAAAAAAAATTAGGGCACCAAGGCAAGATAGAAGAGCACCAAGCCAAAACTGAGCGCAAGCAAGCATGTTTGGTTACTAAAAATCAAAGATAAAAATTCTTTCACAAGTTGTTTCGCCAAACAGATTATTAAGGTTACATATACAACATGGTATGTATGGGAAGGGCAGTGACAAACCAGGTAGTGTACCACATTTTTCTTGCCATCGACAATGTTCGATTTTGGGTGCACAACGTCAAATAAGGAGGACAACTTTGGTACTGCTGTCAATGACATGATCAAATTTGAACCCTGAACTAAAACGAAATTCCTACTCACCTCTTTAATTGCAGCATATGCCACCTCAGCTGTCATGAGCTCCTTAGCATAGGTTGCCATAGCAGCCAGGCAGGCCCATAACATTTCTTCCTACAAGAGATTGGGAATGAATTTCAGCACAAGATTTCTGTTGGAAGCTAAAATTTATTAATAACGATAGAATGAAAAAATGGAACACTTAGATAGTAACAGCCACAAAACCCTCTGCTGTCTTTTAATTTTTTCTGTATCACATTTTTCATGTTGGAAAGATAAGACTTTTTTGTTGTTGTAAAGTTAAAGTTTCTTTTGTTTAACAACACTAGAATACATTAATTAATTAATCATCAGTTATTGGATATCGAATAACAATTGTTAATGCTGACATGTAGTCTTCAGACGAAACCCGCTACATTTTTCCATCAGTAGCAAGGGATCTTTTATATGAACCATCTCAGCCAGGATAGCACATACCACATCCTTTGTCATACCAGTCGTGGTGCATTGGCTAAAACAAGAAATAGCCCAATGAGCTCACTGATGGGGATCGATCCTAAACTGACCATGCATCAAGCAAGTGCTTTACCACTGGGCTACGTTCCAAACCTAATAACAACAGAGTAAGTATGTTAATAATAAGATATAATATTTACCACATCATTCCCTTTTCCCCTGGATTGGAGCAGTTACTTGTAACAGGGTTTATTATATACATACATGTAGCAATGAAATATATAGATCTACATAAACCATAAAAGTGATATTCAGTGAAAAGTCATATGTTCACTGTATTTTAGTTACTGTGAAAAGAAATATAAAATCATATTTATATTTTTGTGAACAAGTTCATGATTCAATTATCTCCCTTGTAACTTATTGCAATCTGATTATTAAGGCCAGTGTCACTTCATTGTTTTTACTTCTATGATTCCAAATGCAAATGACTGTATTTGAAAAATAAATAAATAATTAATTTTAAAAATAGTACCTATAAAAATGGATGTGAAGTGTAATGTCGGTAGAATACTTGAAACTGATTGGGTACAAAGCCAAATAATTGTGACACAATATCCTATCACTGAGTGTAAGTTAAAATTTTACTTCACGTTCGCTTCAAGTTTAAGCTTTGTTGTGTTTTGGATGATCACATTATCAGGTATGTTTTTACAGCAGTATTATTAAAAAAATATATTAATTTACCTAATAATTAAATAATGGTAATTTTGATTCATACTTCTTTTAAAAAGTCCATGGTCAGTAAATTCTGACAAAATTTCTACCAAAACAAATAGATCTATATCATGACATTACATGTTTTCGATAGCTTATAATAAAAAAATAAAAAAAGAAGATCTTGTCAAAAATGAGGAAAGATGTTTATCATCCATTAAAAGCTTTTGTAGGAGATATCGCTGGCACTATAATTTGCAATATCTCTTGCGATATTCTGGGAGATATCGCTTCTTTTGTTAAGTAACTGTGTTATGTTTCAGCGCTAAACCTATCATTAGTGATGTCACGTCACTGTCGTTCTGCTAGTTAACGAGTCTACCACTGTCAAATATAGTGACAAAAGAATACCCCCCTTGTGTCTTGTGATATCATAATTTATCAGCATTTGTTGATGAAAGTATAAAAATCCTTGGCAAGCCTCGGATTTCATACTTGTATGAAGTCATGCTGATAAATTATGATATCACAAGACACTCGGGGAGTATCCTCTATATATAATAAAGAGAACATTTCATTGTTTTTTTTCGAATACAATTTTTATGTCAACTCGTGATGTGTGAAAATCATATTTTCACGAATTGCGTTGACATAAAAATAGTATTTGAAAAAAAAAAACATGAAACAGTCTCTCTATATCTGTAATTAATAATAATAATATAAATAAATAAATTTAAAAAAAAAGCGACACAGACGGAGAGCATCAGGCCAGCGTCCTCCATTGACATAGCCGTGGAGAATGCTGGGATACTGGGAGATGAGCGTGCTGACGGCGCGGCGTAAAATCAGGTGTTTCCGAAACCGTACAGTTGGGGATTCTTGCCGAACTCGCTGAAACAAACAAAATCAGATGGAAATATACAGTTTGATTACATATCAGCAGAATGCAAAGTTATTTTCCAATAGGTTATCTTTAGAAGATATCTAGTATACTGTAAACAAACTCACGTATGTTAGCAGAACTAGCTCCGGGTGAGCAAAACATTTCGCCAAATTGTTTATTAAACTTCAAAAATGGCAGCAATCAAGTTATTTTCTTTAAAAAATGTCAATTATATTACATAAAATTATTTTGCCAAATTAAAATAAAATTTGCCAACTGCTTTCAAAATTCACATTTGGCGAATTTGGCGAGTGCCAGAGCTAGCCCTGGTTAGTACAGTGGAAACGTCTCTAAACTGGACACCAATGGGACCAAGTAAAAACAAGTAAAAAGTCCAGTTTTAAGGGGTATCTGGGTTAGAGAGGTTCTATTCTGTATGGTTATGTAAAAATGGACCGTGAAAAATGTTTGGTCTTGAGGGAATTACGTTTTACAGAGGGTCCGGTTTTTAAGAGTTTCATGGTAGATGGTCAACATTCTATTTTAAATATACTGAAAATGCAAAGAAAAGGAAAGACATCTGTTAAAAAAAAAATTGATTTGATATGACTTTTAGGAATCGGTCTTGTTACATTAAACAGGGGCTAGACATAGGCCAGTGGTAAAGCGCTCGCTTGATGCGTGGTCGGTTTGGGATCGGTCACCATCGGTGGGCCCATTCAGCTATTTCTCGTTCCAGCCAGTGCACCACGACTGGTATATCAAAGGCCGTGGTATGTGCTATCCGGCCTGTTGGATGGTCATGGGCGCAGGTGTTGACCTCGGCAAGCTCCTCCGTCCAGGACAGGAAAAGGGTTGGGGGGGTGGGCGGGAGATGGGGTTGTCCACGCTGGCATATACAACAGAGCACAGGCAGATCAACCAGGGTCGGTAGCTGGCGAGGGTTAGTTTTGGTGCTATTGAATTTGCAAATGTCCTGTAGGATTAAAGCCAAAGAGAATACCAATAAAGCATCAAGGGATCTTTTATATGCAATTTTCCCATAGGCAAGACTGTACATACCATAACCTTTGATGTACCATTCACAGGACACTAGTTGGAATGGGGGGGGGGGCAGGATGTAGTTCAGTGGTGAAGTGCTCGCCTGGTTACCGTGTTTATGATCGATCCCCACTGTGCGATTTCTCGTTCCAACCAGTGATCCACAACTGGTGTAATAAAGGCTGTGGTATGTGCTATCCTGTATGTGGGATGGTGCATATAAAATATTCCCTTGCTACTAATGGAAAAATGTAGCAGGTTTCCTCCCTAAGACTACATGTCAGAATTATCAAATGTTTGACATGCAATAGCCGATAATTAATAAATCAATGTGCTCTAGTGGTGTCATTAAACAAAACAAACTAACTTCAGTTGGGATGGAGGAAAAAACTTCATTCAGAGCAATAGATTCTGGAACTTATCACACCTCAAGCGAGCACTCTAACACAGTTACATCCCGCTGACTCGCAGGATTTCTGTCAGAGGATAAAAAGGGTATGGCGCCATACACAATTTTTTTGGCAGATTTAATTGTTTTAAAGTTAACATTTGGACAAAATTAATTACTCTTATTATTACTGTATGATTTTCTTAACCCTAACCCTAAACTTAACCCATTTTCTTTCTAGGGGAGGTCCCCCAAACCCCCTGTTCACTGTGGTTGCATTCAATTCCATAGCACCATTCCCAAAAATTTCTTTCTGGCAGAAACACTGTGCTCCTACAACTTGCTATTCATGATTAAACACAGGTTCTTTTTCTCATCTGGTATCTTTCTCAATGAGAGTTTTCATGAGCAGATCTCGGTCGACCCACGCGGCATTGGGGTAGTACCACACCATCAGTTTGCCATCAGTCATGGCTGACAGCATGTTGGTGGTGTCGTTCCAGCCAATACAGTGAGGTGCCGTTATAGCCACAATCGGTTCCGTTTTCGCCAACAAAAATGGTTCCGTTTTGGTAGTGGTTCCGTTTTAGCCTGATCCCGTTCCAGGCAACGCACTGGATCACTGTCCCTTCACAAATATAACACAACATTTTGAAATACACATTACACTAGCAATTAATCACAGCAATCGGTAATGCCACAATGTTTTTAAATTTCCGTGTCATTTATTTGGCTGTGAAACGTTAAATTTTCTAAGTAACTTGTCTGAGTTAAACTACAGTGAAACCTGTCTAAACCGGACCCTGGACTAACCGGTAATCCTGTGAAAATTGGCCATTCGGTAATGCAACAGTGTTTTTTAATTTCCATGTCATTTATTTTGCTGCGGAACATTCAATTTTCTAAGTAACCTACGCTGTACATTAAACCGGATGACCACTTTGCGAATCAGTCAAAGTAATTTGCTTGATTGCTTGCTTTTAACAATTTAACGTGCCCATATACCACTAAGGTTTCGAACACGCCCATCCAGAGTCCGACTTCCGATAAGATCGGTGGCCTAACTCGGGATGGGGGGGGGGGGGGGGGGGGGGGGGAAGAGGGGAGGGGGGGTGGAGGATAGAGTTGAAAATGAGCAGAATTTTGAAAATAGCTATTAGTGAAAAAGTTAATAGAATTAAAAAAAAAAAAAAAAAAAATATTTATATAATTTGGAGCATTTTAGGACAGTCCAAAAATAAATAAGAGAAAGAAGAGAGGATCGGACTATTTAATAATATTTAAAAAAAAAAAAAAAAAAAAGGTAAATTTGACATAAAATTTTGAACGGAGGTCTAATAGTTTAAAGTCCGATCTATACGGTCCAGACCGGCGGGGGGGGGGGGGGGGGTGAGTTTACGGTGGGCGGAATTTGGAATACGAATTTAGTAGTTAATTCAAAGACCTAAAGCCAAAATGTGCCAAAAATTTAAGTCCAAAGAATAAAATTAAAGTGCTCGACCGAAAGGGTTTTAATGTGATTTGAGCAATTTAGACGGGCTGCCAAAATAAAGTGCGTCGGACTGTTTACAAAAAAACACACAAAAAAACAACAAAAAATCCAACCTTTGAATGGCGGCTAAAATTTTTAAAGTCCAACTAAGCCCTTGGAACGACTGGCGACTACGAGGACGAGATGAAGTGCTTGGCGTTGAACTCTGGCACCAGTTTCCTCCAACGGTGGGCTGGCAAGGTCTTGGCTAGCTCGACG
Organism: Gigantopelta aegis; assembly: GCF_016097555.1. Taxonomy (NCBI): domain Eukaryota; kingdom Metazoa; phylum Mollusca; class Gastropoda; order Neomphalida; family Peltospiridae; genus Gigantopelta; species Gigantopelta aegis. Next base: position 21,339,966 of record NC_054699.1, on the reverse strand, counting down.
TAATGGGCGCCGGCGATGATCTTCAGTACTCTGTGGACGGTGTAGTTGTCCATGTTGTTCGAAGAGTATTCCCTGTCTGTAGAGATCATCCCGGCGCGACGTCACCACAAGTCCAAACTTCCCGTCTCGTAGTTCCATGGCGTGGATGGCACACTCAACTCCGTCAAGAAACTTCTTAAAGTTGCCCTCAAGATTGCCTTGAGGTGTGCCCGACCAAGTATCGAACGTACTGGCCCTTGATCTTGGAGATGGCGAGGCTCCAGGCGGCGTCCCTGCCCCGGGCGGTCGCGAAAGGCCGGGACTTGGCTGGCTGGTCACTACTCGGTGGGGTGACGGCCTTCCGCTTTGCAGCAGCACCATCCACAGGGGTCTTGGCGGAGCCCCCCGGGGGTGGGGGCTCGACGCCGACCGCCTCGAAGGGGATGGAACGGGAGACGCACGCCGTGGAGTTTCGCAGATCGCTGTGTCCAACTGCGGCGTCGACTGGTCCACTGGCTCAGTCTGTTCAGACGCTCAGCGTCGGCTGGCACTGGTTCGTCGGGTTCTACAAAATGGGAATCTACAAAATCTTTAGTGTGTTTGAATGGGCTCCCATACCTTATAATTACACCCAAGTTTCATTAAATTTGGCTGATTGGTTTGCCAGAAATTATTAATCGGGTTTAAGCGAGTTGAGTTAGGTTGAATCTAGTACTGAAATGCGAACCCAGTACCTACCATACTTGAGGCCTATGACCTAGCCACTAGTTTTGTTATTTTTCATGGAGTAAAGTTGAAAGTTTGTTTCGTTTAAAGACGCCACTAGAGCACATTGATTGTTAATTTTCGGCTATTGGATGTCAAACATTTGGTTTTTGTGACACGTAGTCAGAGGAAATCCGCTACTTTTTCCATTAGCAGCAAGGGATCTTTTATGTGCACTTTCCCATAGACAGGACAGTACATACCACGGCCTTTGATATACCAGTCGTGGTGCACTGGTTGGAACGGGAAAAGGCCCAATGGTAGACTTACACTGAGAAGGTTTGATCCTGTGACCGTGGCACCCCAAGCGAGCGCTCAACCGACTGAGCTAGATCCCGCCCCTTTCATGGAGTAAAGTAAACATAAGTACTGGCCTAGTCCATTTGTAAATGGAGGGGAGAGTCTTAAACGATAAGCAAAGTTATCTTTTGGATAAAATGGTCAGCCCCGTTCGATGCGGGCGATTCGGTGCCATAGGTTCGAGTCCCAGCTATGGCATGAACAATTTACGGGTATCTAAGTATGTAAACAATGTGCAACAACGGAAACATAATCAAACTTGTTTAAAACTTTTTTAACTCGCATATTGGGATTCCCGTATTGGCAAAAGATGCGGTGAATGCAGAGAATGGGCATAACAACCACTTTTATATAAATGAACCCCACAATTCATATTATATTTGCATCTATTTTGAACTATATAAAATGTCACTGATGATACTATTGACAGAGGCCACTTTTAAGGTCCTTATGTGTTGTTGTTTTATAGAGGATTGACTGTAAACTTAAGATATTATAGCAAAATAACTTACATAGAAACTTGTTGAAATCTCATTAAGAAGATTTTGTATGATTTCAAGAGGAGTCGTTATTCTATGGTGGTCAGTTTTCAACGTGTGGGGGTCGTAGTACAACGGGTTTTTCCGCTGGGAGTCATTTTTCTCCTGTAGAAAACTGACACCTTATGCCGTAGAAAAGTGACCGGGGATCAGTATTCTATGGGAGTCAAAATATCACGTTACACCGGCCTCGGTGGCGTCGTGGTTAGGCCATCGGTCTATAGGCTGGTAGGCACGGGGTTCGGATCCCAGTCGAGGCATGAGATTTTTAATCCAGATACCGACTCCAAACCATGAGTGAGTGCTCCGCAAGGCTCAATGGGTAGGTGTAAACCACTTGCACCGACCAGTGATCCATAACTGGTTCAACAAAGGCCATGGTTTGTGCTATCCTGCCTGTGGGAAGCGCAAATAAAAGATCCCTTGCTGCCTGTCGTAAAAGAGTAGCCTATGTGGCGACAGCGGGTTTCCTCTAAAAACGGTGTCAGAATGACCATATGTTTGACGTCCAATAGCCAATAATAAGATTAAAAATCAATGTGCTCTAGTGGCGTCGTTAAATAAAACAAACTTTACTTTACTTACCAATGTATGACCACAGTAATGATAAATGATAACTGTTCTATGAGAGGTTTTGCCTTTAAAGCTTAACCTTGACTTTAAAACCAAATAAAATGTTCACGTTGGATGTTTTATATAGTAAAACAATAAGACATTTTCAAGGATTTGGGCAAATTGGATTTATGCAAATTAAGAAAGTGCCCGTGTAAATGTTTTATCATTTAAAAGTTTCGCTATGTTTAAGTAAATATATTTTAAACTTTAAAATCCCTAAAATCCCTTGTTTAGAACTTATTATATTGTCAAAAAGGTTGTTTTCAGGCATTCTGATAGCCATATTGAATATATGCAAATTATACCTATTTCCCCAAAGTGTATTTGGGTGCCTTTTTAATATGCTGTTTTAGAGACCTCTCTCAATAAATGTGTTGCAAATTGTGGTGGATTAGGCACCGAAGTCCCCTAGCTTAACTAGACTTATAGGCTACGTCCCGCCCCTCCGTATGCTTGGAAGACACCAGCCAACACATCGGGAGAGACTAAATCGTAGAACTGAGAGTCGTCAACTATTGAGCGTCTACTGAATATTCATGAGCAAACGGTTTTACGTCATCGAGTAATGTCCTGGTGTATATATAAAAATATTCAAACTGTAGATATTAATGTAACAAGAATTTAATAATGTACTGCGTGGTTAATACATTGTGTAATTGAATGTTACGTAGCGTATATCAATGTCGTTGTTTGTTGTTTTCCTACGCTCTTCTTCTGTGGGATAATCCCGCCGATATTTTGATGAATATTACACCAGTGGTTACGGTTATCTAAACGTGACAAAATTGTAATGCACGTCTGTACAACTTATTTTCATACATAAATAAACAAACAACAACAGGGGTGGGGGTGGGGTGGAGGTGGGGGGTGGGGGTAGTTATAATTTTATTATATATTAATTTTTAATTTTTTTACGATCCCCATCCAGACCTCCCCCAAAGTTTCCTTGGCATTCCACCTCATGTTACTGCCCCCCCCCCCCCCCCCAATGGATTTTCTGGAGCCGCCACTGGTATAAATGAGTACAGGTGAAACCGATTAGAAAAATGTTGTCCACTACTTTAAATTATAATTATTTGTAACAACAATTGTCCTAAATAAAAATAATTATAACAACAACACAACATTAGTCATCCACTGATGTAGTTATACAAATTACACACTTCTCGGCTAATGTCTATTTCCTCAAAGTAAAAATCTACTTTCGTAGACAAAATTAAACAATTATCTAAGTAATCAGAGTAGATTTCTATTTCTTTATTTTTTAAAGTATGATTTTTTATTACATAGATTTGAATAAAGTACCACTGAGGGTTCATATACCTTTCTTATACATGTACATATACATATACATATACATATACATATACATATACATATACATACATACATACTTACGTATGTGTGTGTGTTTGTGTGTGTGTGTGGTGTGTGTGTATCTGTGTGTGAGTGAGTGTGTGTGTGTCTAATCGGCCTCGGTGGTGCAGTGGTTAAGCCATCGGACTACAGGCTGGTAGGTACAGGGTTCGCAGCCTCGTACCGGCTCCAGCCCAAAGCGAGTTCTTAAGGGCTCAATGGATAGTGTAATGCCACTACACCCTCTTCTCTCTCACTAACCACTAACCAACTAACAACTAACCCACTGTCTTGGATAGACAACCCAGATAGCTGAGGTGTGTGCCCAGGACTGTCTGCTTGAACCTTAATTGGATATACGCACAAAAATAAGTTGAAATAAATGTGTGTGCGTGTGTAAAAATACATACGTATAAGTAAACACCTGATTGTTTTTTTGTTTGTTTGTTTAAAGACACCACTAGAGCACATTGATTTATTGGATGTCAAGTATTTGTAATTCTGATATATAGTCTTAGAGA
>NC_054699.1:21300891-21330891 GCF_016097555.1 Gigantopelta aegis | reverse complement strand
TAGGTAAAACAACACAACAAACCAAGCTAGACTTCGCCTAGAGACAGAGAAGTGAAAATATTGCATTTAAACACAACAAACCAAGCTAGACTTCACTTAGAGACAGAGAGGTGAAAATATTACATTTAAACAGAACAAACAAGATAGATTTTAGTAAACGTGTTAAAAAGGAAAGATACCTAGATTCAGAGAAGTGAAAATAACATACTGAAACAACAAATCAAGCTACACTTCACCTAGAGACAAGGAGGTAAACATTCCACACTGAAACACAACAAACCAAGCTACACTTCACCTAGATGGGGTAGGTGAAAATACTACACTAAAACAGAAAACCAAGCTACCTTTTACCTAGAGACAGGGAGGTGAAATATTACATTTAAACACAACAAACCAAGCTAGACTTCACCTAGAGACAGAGAGGTAAAACAACACTACACTGAAACACAACAAACCAAACTAGACTGAGGTGAAAACATTACATTTAAACAACAAACCAAGATAATTATATTCTAGTAAACTTGGGCGTGTGTATGTTTGTGCGCGTGCGTGTGTTAACTAAAACACCGAAACACAACAAACGAAGGTAGAATAGAAGGAGGAAGGTGGGAATTCTAAAGCAAATCAAGCTAGACTGGTTAGATTAAATTAGATGTTTAACGTCACCCCAGCACAAAAAAATACATCGGCTGTGGAGTGTCAAACTATGGTAAATGCAACAATAATGTGATGATAACCATCAATATAAAAATTCAACAGTTAAATTAACACACAGTGTAAAGAACTATGCAAAAATACAAATATCACAGATAAGTCAAATTAAAATTTGGAATAAAAGTCAGTGTCACGTAAAAATTGTAATAAAAGTTCTGGATGGAATCGAAATGATTCCAGTATATTTCTTTGTCCAAATATATCTTTTCTAGTTTCTTTTAAATGAGTACACTCCACCAAAATGTGCCGTACCGTCCTAATACACTGACAGTGGCCACACTGAGGTGGAGGATCCTCCTTCAAGATAAATAAATGGGTCAAGTAAGTATGACCGTTTCGAGCACGACACAAGACCATTTCATCCTTCCTGCACTGCCTATAGGAGGCCTGCCACTCTCCCAAGACCGGTTTAATAGCATGGAGCTTGTTGCACCGTCCCAATCATGTTGCCAAGTCAAAAAGATAAATTGGTTGATACTATATTTGAAATCAGTATAAGGCACACCAACCCTGGCATGAGGCAAATCCAAAGCAGATTTGGCAGCTGTATCTGCCTTTTCATTACCCTTGATGCCAACATGGCTGGGCACCCAACAAAATACAATATCTTTATTGCCAATGGATAAAAAGACACACTTTCGTATTTCGTAAAGCTTGGAGACACGAAAGTGTATCTGTGAAAATAATAAATTTAGATGCACTAGAATCCTTTATTTCGTCCAATGACTGTTCAAACTTCAGCACTAAAAATTAATGCGGAGTCAGGCAGTGTCATAGAAAGTATTGTGTCTGATGAAAAACTGTAGCACAAGCCACAGAATTCCTATCCCATGATCCGTCTGTATAAACAGGAATGTAACCATGCTACTTGTCTTGAATTTCCATAAAAAAAATTGGTTGAACACAACAGCATCTGTACGATCTTTCTTCAGATGCGCAAGATCAAACACAAGTCTAGGTGGTGTAATACACCAAGGTGGTAAAACAAAATATGAAGGAGTTTCCAAAGTGTGTGCTAAAACAATGTTGGAAATCGACAAAAAACGCTGAATGTGAAGAACAACTTCATATATTTGTTATCAAACACTGCTTAAAGGGACATTCCCGAGTTTGCTGCACTTTTTAAGATGTTATCGACTAACAAAGACTTTTTAACGATTGTAATTACATATCAAATATATTTTTCTGCATAAAATATTAGTGGCTGTATATTAAACGTGTTTATGGTCGTTCTAATGTTTGTATACAGATTAAATTTCATTTTATTTCCTAAAGTTTTTTATTGTTTCGTACGTACGTGTGTATAAGATCTAGCATCTGCTACTAAGACTGTGTGTCGACCTATACACAATGCATCCATAATCAAGTTTTGACCTAACAAGAGATCGTTACAGACGGAGCATAACCTTGCGGTCTGCTCCCCATTTCGCATTACCAATAACTTCTAAAATATTGAGAGCCATTAAGCTCTTCTTTTTAACAATATTTAAGATGGGGCACAAAAGATAGCTTCGTGTCAAATATAACCCCCAGAAATTTAGTCTCCTCCACAACTGGAATTGGATTTTTGTCCAAACACAACTGTGGATATAAGTGGAGACCTCTTTTCTGGCAGATATGCATACAAATCGTTCTTTGCTTTGATAATCTAAAGCTATTGTCAGTTGCCCATTGATTAAGTTTATTCAAAGAAAGCTGCAACTTACGTTCAATGATACTCATACTGGACGATCTATAGCAAATCTGAAAATCATCTACATATAACGAGCAATCCACACAGGTGTTAAACACAGGGTGATGCTCTTAATTTTCACAGAAAATAAAGTTACAGACAGGATACTACCTTGAGGTACACTCATCTTTTGTGGGTGAATATCGGACAAAGTCGACCCCACCCGGATCTATCTTTTTAAAACTGAGAGAAAAGGAAGTCGACCTCCAATGCCCATGCCATGGAGGTCGTTTCAAATACCACACTTCCACGTGGCATCGTAAGCTTTCTCCAAATAAAAAAAACCCCACTGACACTAAGTGCTGATTATGGATGAAAGCTTCCCTACAAAACGTTTCAAATCTAACAAGATGATCAATCTTGCTACGTCTAGATCTGAATCCACATTGCACGTTAGTAAGCAATTTATGGGATTCAAGATACCAGACAAGTCTACGATTGATAATTCATTCCATAGTTTAACAAATGCAACTTGTCAAAATGATAGGTCGATAACTAGTAGAATTAGTTGGATCCTTACCATGCTTGGGAATAGGAATGATAACTGCTTTCCTCCAATCAGAAGGAAAGTCACTAGAAATCCAGATATTGTTAAAATACTTAAAAGCACCATCAAAGATGATTCAGGTAAATGTTTCAATAATTGATAACGAATTTCATCCGGTCCTACTGGACGGTGGCGTCGGCGACCTGGGGAGGGCAGCTCGGCCAAGAGGGTCGGAGATTCAGAGGTTGGAGCACTTACCTCGCCCTTATTCGAAACAAAAACTGAGTCAGTAGTTGTTGACAAACTTTTATTTCTATTTCGAGAAGTAAGGTCCGGTCTTTCGCTCCCGACCCCGGAGCTATCGGAAACATAGCAGACCTCCGACCGGGTAGGGCTGGAGCCACAAAACATATCGTTAGTTCGGTCGATGATCCTGCTAACTTCAAGTTCTTTATCAAAATCCAACTCACAGGCGAGTTCGTTCTCCTCCGATTGCAAAATCCCCTACCCCCGGGCAAGCATTCCCCTTTTCAACTGTGAAGGAGAGGCCACCATCGGGGAGTGGGGTGTCACGTCTGGCGCGCTTTGACGGGTTCGATGACAACGGTGTCGTCTTTTTGCCGGCCTTGGTGTCACCCAGCGGGTCCCACGTCATACGATCCACCCTAGCGAGGTGGGACGCGTCGGGCAAAATAGATGTGTCCAAAGACGAAACCGACAAATTGGCTCTTTCGGTAGCCAGATCGACCGCGATAGAGTTTAAACTCCTGCCCATCTCATTAATATTAATATCTATGGTTTTACTAGACATGGTTGGAACAGGAGAAAAAGAGTATTATTTATTTATAACACGTGTATAACCCAGCTCGTATCTGGCAATACAGGCCAAGGTCAAGCACGCGGTAAACAAAGAAAAATAGCCCCGGTAGCTATTTACACAGCACAAAAACGCACAACAGACTTACAGTTAGTTATATAATCTTCCGCACAGCTTCGGGTTGATAATAAACAAATTTTAAATGGTGGAAAACACTAATTAATTAGTAAATGAACAAAAGTTTGGTCCAGCTTCAAAAAACCACCTTCTCGCCGACCGCCATATTGGATTTTTCCCGCCGCTGTTCAGACTTTTTTAATCGCCCTGAACAGCTATCCTTCTGATGCACTTTGGTGCCCTGGCCTGTTACATGTCTACTGGAGCCAGACTGCCCAGAAGCAGACCCTTTTGGCGGATTCATAGAATCTGGAGACACCTGAGATGCTTTGCTCACTTGTTGTACAACCATTGCTGTTTGTTTTTGAGCCTTCTAAATATCAAAAAAAAAAAAAAAGTCATTGTTGGCATTTGGACAAGTCAAATCTGTCTGAACCGAGACAGTTGCTGTCGAGACTCTAACCGCTGCAGCATAGGACTTCCCAGCTATAAGAGTTGTTACAGCCTCCACTAACTTCCTGGCCTCGATAAAAGACAGATGCTTTTCAACTTTAATCTGCTGCACCTGTTTTTCTACTTTCCATTTTGGACATTCGTGAGAGTATGCAAAATGCTTACCCTTGAAGTTGGTACAAGTCATGTCAACCTGGCATGTCTTGCTGTTATGATCAAACGGACCACAGAGGGCACACATCAGCCTGCCACGGCATGTATTTTGTCCATGTATTTTGTCCATGTCCATATCATTAGCACTTAAAGCACCGCGAAGGATTGGGAATAAATGGTGCAAGAGATATCTTTAAGTACCCAGCCTTAATACAGTCTGGAAGGACAGACGTATTAAATGTCAGAATTAAAGTATTCGATGGAACTAAATCATCGTTTCGATGAACCTTTATTCACTTGACTGAAGAAATGCCTTGTGAAGAAAGATTTTCACAAATCTCATCTTCGCTGACACCTTCCAAATCTCTTGTTCTAATGACACCCTTTGATGAATTCAGGGATGAATGTGCACTGACCTTGATTTTAATATTGCACAACATCTTTGATTTCAAAAGGCATTTTGAATGACTCTCTGTGGAGCATTCCACCAGCAATGAACCATTTCGAAGTCTTTTAATGCTTTTAGGTTCATTCGCCAAGCTTTCGATATCCTTTTGTACAGAAAAAAAAAGGCTCCATCATCTGAAGATTCAATGACAAGGAACCTTGGCTATGCTAGAGAAGAAACCACTTTCGATTTCATCAAGGTCAATATACTCGTGGACTCTTCATCAGATGAAGAAGAGTCTGAAACTTCAGTATGGACCCTTTTCAGGGTCCCATCTGAAATTATAGCACTTAATTGATCCATAATTAAGTTCATGTGTTTCATCAACCATGCCCCCACCCACCATGGAGTCCAACAAGGGAACATGAAGCTGCGGATAACCACCAGATAATCATGTCAGGGATACATGGTTGATATACTTGGGCAATAAACACACACTAAATCATCCAAATGACCTAAGCCACTGCCACAAGAGCAACAAATATAAATAATAAATCAAACAATGTTTTTTCTTGACTACATAAACAAAACAAAGGTTGTTTGCTCTTGAGCTTGGCGTGACCAGCCGATTGATCAGGTCAGGCCTCCCTGATCACCCGTCTGGCTGAGCTCCAGGCTAAAGTGGTGTGTTGCCAGAAAACATATCCGTAGATATGCACTCAACTCAGTGCCAGCATCCAGCATTACGGGATGCACCTCACGGCCAACAAGGTGCCCCAAAAGGGAAGTTGTACTGTATTAGCCATTCTCATAGAGAATGCTTGACCCCTGCACCACGGTGAGGTTACAGTACTTGCAGGAATTGAAAGAAGGTGAAAATACATTGCATTAAAAAACATAAAAAAATAAAAGACGGAAAACTTGATAATTTTTATACACAAACGTTAACATGGTCACCTATTGCATTTTATTTGGTATACTATAACCGGTACACACCTTGGTTGGGATATAGTTTAGTGGTAGAGCACTCGCCTCCTGTACGATGGGTTGCAGGATCGATCACCACCGATGGGTTTGTCATTTCCCTTCCCAACTAGTGTCCCACGACTGGCAGATCAAAAGCCGTGGTATGTACTGACCTGTTTATGGGGAAAATATATGATAATAAACTAGCAATCTGATTGAAATCAGCTCTACTGGTACACAGGCAATAGTTATATACCAATGGAGCTGATTTTAATAAGATTGATAAATGAGTTAAATGTGTGTCCCAAGTGAAATAACTTCCACTTGTCACGAGCTTTAGCATGTGATAAAATACAAATTATTTCAAGATGGACATAAGTACATATAAAACATCTCTTGCGGTTTTATCCTAAGGAGTAGCGTATGTGGCGGCGGCGGCGGAAGTTTTTTTTTCTTGTCTCTCTCTCCATTCGATTACATTTCGAAATAACTATATTTTAGACACCTAACAGCTGTGCATGCCTGGTAGTAGTTCAACAAGAGCACTGGTGACGTACATAATACGCCAGTGAAACGTAGGTCGCGGTGACCTAGAAATGGTATGCGACAAATCCCCATTCGATGTTGTACTCACATGCAAGGTTTGATGAACCTATATGAATCGATAAGGAAGATATGGCCAGGACAACGATTTCCCATTAATGTTCTGCAATGCGTCAAAAGTAGGTCGCGATGACCTAGTTCATGTTAGACAACAAATAGCCGTAGTGTACAAATATGCTGATAAATCGATAAGCAAATATTCACAGATGCTCCGGTCCTTTCCTGGTACATTCCCGGTTTTCTCCGGTTGATGTCAACATTTGGTTGACAAAACGTTGAGTCTTTTACCGAGTGGTTTTAAACAGAGACTTGTTTTTATTATACATACCTGGTTTTATAACAGTCAGGAGTTCCTTGAAGCCAGCAGCTGGAACACAGTTATGTCCTACCCCTCCACACATCGTTACTGCGTCATAGATTCCTACAACAAATAAAGAATTTATTAAAGAATAGACCCCATGGCTCAACCTCTTTAATGACTGATATAAATACAATTAATATATATATATATATATATATATATTATATCATAGATCACTGTCCATGTCCAACGGTATGTACGTGTTGAACTTTAGTCTGAATCAGTTTCTATTAGTTTTGTTATTTTTAACATATTTTGTTGTTGCTTAGAACATGGACATATATATATATATATATATATATATATATATATATATATATATATATACATATGTTGTTAAAGATGGAATGAAGGAAGCTAGATCACTGCGCAAGGTCATCGCTACGGCATCCACCATTGTATCCCACACACGAAAATCTATCCATGCGTCGGATCTGCTATAGAAGAATAACAAATTACAGGCAGCAATTGTTACAAGTTGGAACTCTAAAGTGAAGATGATCAGATCTGTTTTGAAAATTCCAAAGGACAAACTTGACCAGCTGGACACTCACACGCTGTCCAATCATGATCGTGTACTTCTCACAGATCTTGTGGAAATCTTATCCCTATTTGAGGAAGCAACTGATTATGCACAAACGCAGAACAAGGTATCAGCCAGCTATATCCTACCTTGCATTCGTGGTTTGAAGGCTGAACTGAGTAACATGGAGTATAGGTTCCATAATAAGGTTGTGTCATTTTTGAGTGCATCAGTGACCGAAAGACCGACCCAGTACGAAGACACCGAATCACTCATTCTAGCGACCATCTTGGATCCAAGATTCAAACTCCAGTGGTGTGCTTCCGATTCCGATGAATGTGGTGCAAAACGCAATCTTTTGAAACACCACTGCAACCTGATCTCCGACCAAAAGGAAACAGGAACTGTTAATGTTGAGCACATCCGTTCGCCTCCACGCAAGAAAAGCAGATTATTCGGATACATGGACAGTGCGCCAATTATACCTAAGGTTAACACAGGAACCGTGGAAGGTGAGATCCAGAATTATCTGTCAACACCATGCATCCTTGAAAACAGTGAAGCCCTCGAGTATTGGAACATGCACCAGGAATCTCACCCTTCCCTTTCTAAGCTGGCTGTTAAGTACCTGGGAATCCCATCATCATCAGCTGCTGTGGAATGACTATTCAGTATTGGCGGTAAATTGTTCCGCCCAGATCGCTGCAGGCTTGGACAACAGCTCATGTGTATTAAGAAAAATGCACACTTTGCTTAAACAGTCAGACATTTCAAAAACATCTGGTGTTATTGTCATACAATGTACATGCGTTTATACATTTTTGATATGATTTTTGATATAATGTAATAAATAATATACAATTATCCATTATTTGTTCTTAATTAGTGAAACAATTTTATGTTGGTAACATCACCTCAAAAATAGTTCATATTTGTGAAAATGTAATCATGATTACTGGGCAGTGTAATCGTAATCGTAATCGATTACTTTCATTTTCCTTGTAATCGTAATCGTAATCATGACATTCTTAAGTAATCGTAATCGTAATCGATTACTTTTGTCATGTAATCGCCCCATGTCTGATATATATATATATAGAAGTTAACAGGAAGTCGGAGAAAGATCGTTTAAGTGCTAGAAAGCATTGGGGTATTGGAATTAACAAAGGAAATCAAACTGTTACAACAGTTAATAATGAGATTTTATAGTGAAATATGTTAGGGTCTCGATTGAATATTTTAGGACCTCTATATAAAGGCCACCTGTCCATAACGGTCCCTTGAGTGGTTGTTATATACAAGTTCGACGGGTCTGAATTCAACTAAGAAACGCTTGACAATATATCGTTTTGTGACAGGTGTGAAAGTCCACCAATGGTACGGTGGCAAACTTTCTTTTCTTTTGTTAATGGTTACGATTGCAGACGGGCAGCCAGCCAGTCGTATCAAGCTTGATTCCATGGGCAGTCATCCTCACCATGTCGCAGCCACAGCCACAAATAACGCAACTAATTAAGCAAACACCCAGTTAAAAGTAGTCTATCACGATAAACCTTGTTTTATTTTCCTTTTAAATAGCTTAAAATATTAATAAGTCTGATAAAATTCCCGAAAGCTGATTTTAATATATGTTCTACGAAACGCGGCGCTTCTAATGATACCGAAATAAACACACCCAGACCAAGATACTTGTAATTTTCACCGATACAATTGGATCCTTATAATATGGCACGAAGGAAGCATGACTGCAAATCGATTCATTAATAATAGTCATTTTTAGAATGTCAACAATTAAATGCAATGAGCAACTTGTGCACATATATATGTATGCAGATATCAATTTAATTATTTGTTTGTTCTTTTCTTTCGTTCTTTATTTCTTCATTTATAGATTGTTCTACAAACAATAAAAAAACGAACAACAAACAAGTAATAGTGATCAGACAGTTTGTAATTACTAATAATGGCTTATTTCAATAATATAACAATATGTTATGCATTGATACAGTAATTATACCTATGGTTATGGGTACCTTTTGGTCAATAATCCAAATTTAAGAATAATAAATCTGGTTTTGGAAACTGATTCCCTCCCTGCAGTATACATACGTTTATAAATATTTGAAATAATTTAATAAATAATCCAAAATTATCCATTATGTCTTTCAATGAATGAAATCGGTATGGTTGTAAATTAAAATGCATAACTTCATCGTGGTAACATCATTTCATTATTTGTGTAAATTTGTGGAAATGTAATCATGATTGCTAGACAATGTATTCGCAATCGTAATCGATTACTTTCAAATATCTTGTAATCGTAATCGTAGTCGTGGCATTCTAAAGTAATCGTAATCGATTACTTTTGTCAAGTAATCGCCCCCCATCTCTGATATATATATATATATATATATATATATATATATATATATATATATATATATATATATATATACACACACACACACACACACACACACACACACACACACTTCGAAAAGTGTCCGGAAAGGGGGGAAACACAAGGGTAGATATAGATATATATCTATCTATCTATCTATCTATATATATATATATATATATATATATATATATATATATATATCGCAGACGGGACCCGACGGGTGCGGTTCCCATTCGCAATCACTGTATAGATTGGCAAGATATGATGACTAGATAAATCTCTCTATTTTTGGTCACGGACCAAAAATTAGGTCACGTGACATAAGCCCGATTCGACTCGAGTATTTCAGACTAGATTTTCAATAAACATACTCTTTAAATGATTTGTTTAAGTACAGTAAATACAAATAACTTTTACTTTTGCGATAACAATACAAAACTTGTATATTTATTCACGAAATAGAGTTTAGAAACGCTTTTAGAATGTGACAGAATGTAGCTAGCGTCTTACGAAAAAAGTACGTCATGTACCTTGTATGACGTCATACGGCAAAAGCCTTGCTAGGTTGTCAATACACAAAAATGGAATACTTATAATGATTTTCCTACTATTCCCGGAGGATTGCAGGATAAAAGAAATAACTGGTTACTGTCTTAAGATATTGGCTTTATCCTGCTCAGGTCGAATGGTGAATGCAGCTCGGCAGAGGCTCGCTGCATTCGCCATTCTAACCTTCATAGGATAAAGCCAATATCTTAAAGGGACATTCCTGAGTTTGCTGCAATTTTTAAGATGTTTTCGACTAACAAAGATTTTTTAACGAGTGTAATTACATATCAAATATATTTTTCTGCATAAAATATTAGTGGCTTTATATTAAACGTGTTTCTTATCGTTCTAATATTTGTACTAGGTAAAATTTCATTTTATTTCCTAAAAAAGATTTTTTTTCGTACTTCGACAATATCCAATTTGGGGTTCTTACTAATATTAAGACGACCAGAAACACACTGAATATACAGACACTGACATTCTAAACAAGAAAATAAATTTAATATATAGGTTTAATCGTAGAAATATTTTATTAGTCGGAAACATCTTACAAAGCAGCACTCAGGAATGTCCCTTCAAGACAGTAACCAGTTATTCCCTATATATATATATATATATATATATATATATATATATATATATATATTATGTGTGTGTGTGTGTGTGTGTGTGTGTGTGTGTGTGTGTGTGTGTGTGTGTGTGTGTGTGTGTGTGTAAAGCAGTAATTCGGGGCTTCCAACCCCGACACTTCTATATGTGATCTGGGACAATAAATATTTATTTAAAAAAAATAAAATAAAAATAAAATAATAAAAATAATAAAAATACATTATGTCCCTCTTGAAATAATTTCCATTTGTGTCAAATGAAAATGTTTCACTTGGCACATAAATTTTATAATAACTGATAACTCGTTTATTATCATCCATATACTGCGCTTCCTTGAAACCAGAAGGCGAAACAACGTTGTCCCATATTCCGCCACACATCGTTACTGTGTCATATATTCCTATAATAAATACAAATGCAATATTGCGTTATGATTATGTACGGTGGCTGGGAAAGGACATCACATCAAATAATTTTCTCGATCGATCGATTTAATATCTCGATCGATCGACTTACTATCTCGATCGATCGACTTACTATCTCGATCGATCGACATTCCTGAGTTTGCTGCATTCTAAGATGTTTCCGACTAATAAAATATTTCTACGATTAAACTTACATATTAAATATATATATTTAGAATATCAGTGTCTGTATATTCAAAGAGTTTCAGGTCGTCTTAATATTTGTAAGAAGCCCAAACTAGATTTTGTCTTCAAATAATTTCGTACGTACGAAAAAAAGATATTTTAGGAAATAAAATGAAATTTAATCTAGTACAAATATTAGAACGATCAGAAACACGTTTAATATGCAGCCACTAATATTTTATGCAGAAAAATATATTTGATATGTCATTTACATTCGTTAAAAAGTCTGTGTTAGTCGATAACATCTTAAAAAGTGCAGCAAATTGGGGAATGTCCCTTCAACGACATCTCTAGAGCACATTAATGAATTAATAATCGGCTATTAGATGTCAAACATTTGGCAATTCTGACATGTAGTCTTGGGAGGAAACCTGTCACATTTTGCCATTAGCAGCAAAGGGTCTTTTATATGCACTTTCCTAAAGAAAGGACGGCACATACAAAATATTTTGAAAAAAAGAGTAAAGTTTGTTTTATTTAACGACGCCACTAGAGCACATTGATTTTTTTATCTTATCATCGACTATTGGACGTCAAACATATAGTCATTCTGACACTTTTTTCGAGGAAACCCGCTGTCGCCACATAAGCTACTCTTTTACGACAGGCAGCAAGAGATCTTTTATTTGCGCTTCCCACAGGCAGGATAGCACAAACCATGGCCTTTGTTGAACCAGTTATGGATCACTGGTCGGTGCAAGTGGTTTACACCTACCCATTGATGACTGAGTCTTGCGGAGCACTCACTTAGGGTTTGGAGTCGGTATTTGGATTAAAAATCCCATGCCCCCGAACCCAGTACCTACCACCTTGTAGACCGATGGCCTAACCACGACGCCACCGAGGCCGGTCATATTTTGATATACCAGACGTGGGGCTCTGGTTACACCATTTAAAAACATGTGGACATTTTGAAGCTGTGCCTGCCCAAACGAGTGGGATTTTCGCTCGGTTGCAATCCGTTCGTTTGAAATGGACTACAATGAAGGGTCGATTATCTGGGTGAAGCTATTGAGTTTTCCTATTACAACCAGTGATTCATGAATGGCATATCATAGGAAATAGTATGAAATATGCTGTGTAAATATGTATATACTTTGTATGTACATGTATGACATTGTGTGTGCTTGTATCTACTATATATGTATATGCATGTATGTATGGGTGAATGGATGTAGGCAGGTAGGTAGGTGGTTGGTACATAGTTACGTACGTACGTATGGATGGATCAATGGATGATTTAAAGTTTGTTTTGTTTAACGACACCACAAGAACAAATTAACTAATTTATTAATCACCGGCTAGAGTTATAGAGAGGAAACCCGCTACATTTTCCCCACATTAGTAGCAAGGGATCTTTTGTATGCACTGTCCCATAGACTGGATAGCACATATCACTGTCTTTGATATAAAACTCGTGACGCACTGGCTGGAACGATAAATAGTCCAATGGGTACACCGACGGGGATCGATCCTAGACAGACCGTGTATCAGGCGAACTATTTACCACTGGGTTACGTCCTGTCTCGGATGGATGGATGCATGTATGTTTGTGTGTTCATGCGTGCCTGTATGTGTATCTGGTTATGTAAATGTGTTTGCATGTGAGTATTTAGCTATGTCCAAGTTATGGCAATACATTAATGTTGACTTCCACTGATATCCCGCTTCTTCTTTCACAAAAATAAGTTTTGATCACTGGTATATGTGTGTGATATCTCCCTTCTTCGTCTCTCTCTCTCTCTCTCTCTCTCTCTCTCTCTCTCTCTCTCTCTCTCTCTCTCTCTCTCTCTCTCTCTCTCTCTCTCTCTCTCTCTCTCTCTCTCCATCTCCATCTCCATCTCCATCTCCATCTCCATATCGTCAATATCATATATTAGGAATAAAAGTTGTATTATGTGAGCCACTGGCATAATACATTATTTGTACTCCTACTATATGGTACTGACGATACCGAAACACAGAAGGGTAATAATCTCTTTGTTATATAATCTCAAAGTTAATACAACGTGACGTTTAGTTACATGACTGTTGCACACACACACACACACACACACACACACACACACACACACACACACCGATATACATATATATGTATATATATATACATGTGTGTATGTATATATATATATATATATATATATATATATATATATATATATATATATATATATATATATATATATATGTATATATATATATATATATATAATTTTTCCCTCCACATTTTATTGGGGGTTCACAACAACATTACAATATACATTCCCATTATATCATTTTCTATAGGTACTAGACATAACTAATACTATACAGTACTTCTGTTATGTTCTAAATAAGTCGTGATAAACAGACCGTCACTTCATCTAAAACGTGTGAATAGTATACCGATGGAAAGAAATAAAGGATCACACAGATAGCAGCAAGAAATAAAGACTGCATTAAAATTAATTCATGCTGTCAGAAGTTGACAGGGAACATATAGGCAGCACATTCAACACTGCAGACATTCAATCCCACATTGCAACTTGGTATGAAATACAGACATTATTACGCTAGTTGTGAATTAAATTTGGTCTACAGTTTGATGTGTTCCATTATTTCTTTCCATCAGTATATTTTGCCCGACATACTAGGTAACTGTAACAAGCGATACGGCTGACAGAACATTATTGCTGGGAGTACAATGAACACATAGTTTCCATCTACATTTATTCATATCTTGTTGGTCTACTTTTGGTGACTCCACTGTCAAAAGGAAACACAGCGAGACCTAACTGAAGGAAAGAAGAACTGTTTTCTTTAACGACGCGAGCAACACATTCTAATGGGGGTTGGTTATATGGCTTCGCAAATGATGAAAAATAAAATTCTTTTCGATTAGCAACAAGGGACCTTTCATACAGACAACATTCTACATATAGTATAGTACATACCACGGCCTTTGTCACACCAGTTATGGAGCACTGGCTGGAAAGAAATAGCCCAATGGGCCGACCGATATAAAAAGTATGTCACCTCATAATAGTTTTAATCTACCTGCATCAAAAAAGGTGCCACATGGTATTTATGATTTAAAGAGTATTTTTGTTAGTAACCTTCATTTTAGCTGAAAATCACAGTCCATTTGAGAATTATTTTTTTACCCTGTACCGGTTTCAACCTCAAGTGTACACCGCATATCAAATGTAGACATGGGGGGGTTGATTGAGTAGACCCCCAGCCCCCATCCCCTGCTTCGCCGTGCCTGATACTACATAAAAGTATATTAACTTAGTGGGAATAGATAATAGTACAAATAATCAGTGTCGCATGTTACTACCAATTAGACCTGCATTTTTATAACAAGACAATGTATTTGTCTCTGTGTTAAATGTTTCTGGCGGTTTTTTTTGTTTTTTTTGGGGGTGGGGGGGTGGGGTTTTGTTTTGTTTTTTGGTCACAAATATAGGAATCTACAGAAACAAACAAACACAAAATAAAACAAAACAAACAGAAAACAATACAACCGCAATTTCGTGTAAAATAATTTTTGATTCAATGAAACAGTAAACATTTCATATCATCAAATTCAGTTACATTTTTGTTTTTACTCCAAAGATGTATACTAAATATATTTAGTTGGATAATAAACCAAATTTAATGTGTGTGTGTGTGTGTGTGTGTGTGTGTGTGTGTGTGTGTGTGCATGGGCGTACCCCCCCCCTCCCCCCCTGAAATCGCTTTTTTATAATTTAATATATCTGACATTGATATCTGACATTATTATATTTACTCAACATAGAAATATATGCCCAATATCTCTGCAATCTATTTTGGAACCCCCCTTTTCAAAATCCTATGTACGCCCATGATGTGTGTGTGTGTGTGTGTGTGTGTGTGTGTGTGTGTGTGTGTGTGTGCTCGTGCGTTTGTGTATAATAGGTATACACCAATGAAGCCTGAATAATATGTAATATATAATTTCCCTTAAAGATATTATGCCAATTATAATAAACATAATATTTGGCTTGATTGGTTTCTTTGTGAAGTGATATTAGCCAGTTCGTTTACACCTTTGGCATATTATAACAGTACACAATTACATACACTATTTTTTAAAGTGCTAAACGAAGTAACTAACGGGTTATTCGTTATATAAAATGTGCAGACCAATATAACTATCAACAACAAAGTTTAATATTGTGTGCCTTATTCTTATTCAAAATTACAGACAGCAACAAAATATACAGTTCTTGTCATCCGCGTAAAATAGGGATGGGTTCAGCGACAACGAACAGCACCAACGTTCAAGAACTATTTAACTGGTTCTCGATTCTGTTTAAATTCAAGCTCAATATAAAGTCTGTGGTGTTTGTAATTAATTAAGAGGCCATGTAAGTTGAATAAACTGATTGTTGCTAGCAACCGGCCTCAGTGGCGCAGTGTTTAAGCCATAGGACTACAGGCTGATAGGTACAGGGTTCACAGACCGGTACCGGCTCCAACCTAGGGAGCACCTGCAGTCCAACCGTGATCGGTAACAGGCGGAGGGGTGGTTTGGTGCTATTTTCTCAGTGAGAAATGAGTGCCTGCTTGGGTAATAAAAAATCAATACGTACGACTGTCAATTCCTAATTTATTTTTTCCCAGATATTGGCAGATCAGGCGCTGGTAGATGTGTTTCGATTCCGCTACAGCTAACATGCCCTTAGCTGCGTCAACAGCATCTACATTTTTAAATCCAATTTTAAACAGCTGAAAAAAGGAAATATAAGACATAGGAGTAGAAATTGTGAAATACTAGTTATAATTTTAAATGTTTTTCTTACTTCCATCCCAACAAGTCCTGTTCTTATACGTATGACAATACTAGCGATAATTTTCAGATGTTTTTCTAACTTCCATCCCAACAAGTCCTAGGCCCCGTTTTACAAATCGATCTTAGCGCTAAGATCACTTTAAGTACGTACATAAGGTAACAATATACTTAAAGTTATCATACCACTAAGATCACTTCATAAATCAGGACCCTGTTCTTATGCATAATGTAATACTAGCTATAGTTTGAAATGTTTTTCTTTCATCCCAACAAGTCCTGTTCTTATACGTATGATAATACTACCTATAATTTCTAATATTTTTCTTCCAACCCCAACAAGTCCTGTTCTGATATCTATGATAATAGTGCTATAATTCCACATGTCTTTCTTCTACCCCATCAAGTCTTGTTCTTTTACATATAATAATTCTAGCTATAATTTCAGATAGTTTTTGTTACTGCCATCCTAACACGTATTGAAATTGTGAAATACTAGCTATAATTTAAAATGTTTTTCTTACTTCCATCCCAACAAGTCCTGTTTTTATACGTATGACAATACTAGCTATAATTTCAGATGTTTTTCTTCCAACCCAACAAGTCCTGTTCTGATACCTATGATAATAGTGCTATAATTCCACATGTTTTTCTTCCACCCCAACAAGTCCTGTTCTTTTACGTATGATAATACTAGCTATAATTTCAGATAGTTTTTCTTACTGCCATCCTAACAAGCACTGAATCCCGTTTTACGAAGCGATTTTAGTGGTAAGATCACCTTACGTGCATAAGGTAGGTATGTACCTAATGTGATCTTAGCGCTAAGATCGCTTTGTAAAACGGAGTCCTGATCTTATATGTATGACAATACTAGCTATAATTTCAGATGTTTTTCTTCCAACAAGCCCTGTTCTTATATCTATGATAATACTAGCTATAATTTCAGAGGTTTCTCTTACTTCCATCCCAACAAATCCTGTTCCAGCTGCAGCATCAAGGACCTTGACCTTGTCTCTCCCGTCTGGAAACAGATCCGCCATGGTTCGCGCCAATTCCACCGGAGCTCGGTAGTCAACACAAATCGACAACTACAATTTGCAACAACGACGTCAGTCCACGATTCCACGGCATCCGCATAATAGTAATAACAAGGCCTATATGGTTTCATGCCCTACTTTCTGTGACCTTGACCAACTTCCCCATGACCTTCACGGGACCGGTGGCCTCGACATACTGACCAGGCCTCGACCTACTGACCCAGCCTCGGACCTTTGTTGTGAGTCATAGCCTGACCTTGGCATTTTGTTTGCAGGTGTTTGTCTGCCATGACCTATTGAGAGGAACAACACACAACCTAGCCCAATTGGCTACTCTCCTGGCCCGGGCTCAACTCTGACTTGACCCAGATTGCCAGCTGTATTATGGATGGTGTTTCTTACGTTGAAAACGTTTGACATAGTCCCCATTGTAAGGCAGCACAAGCATCCCGACCAGAGTCGGTAGTGGGGCGAGGTGTGGTTTTGGTTTTATTTATTATGTTACAAATGTTTTTAAGCAGAACCCTTCTTCAAATGTAACGTGCTACTGTTCAAATCATGTTCAACGATGAGACGTTTGCCTTTTCCATTAGTAGCAAGGGATCTTTTATATGACATACAGGATAGTGCATACCACTGCCTTTAATATAACAGTCGTGGTGCACTAGCTGGAACGAGAAATAGCCCAATGCGCCAACCGACGGAAATCGATCCTAGACTGACTGGGCATCAGGCGAGCGCTTTACCACTGGACTACATCCCGCCTCCATTGGACAGATGTGAATGCAGTAGGTGAGGCAGCAGGTCAGCTGGAAGGTTAACCATTGCTTACGGATGACAGTGGCGGGTCTAAGGGGCCCCAGGCACACCCCTACCCCTAAATGTTACCACAGTTAAATATATATATATATATGTATTTAATTGTAAAAATAAAAATACGTTTGAGAATTCGATGAACAACTAATAAAAAGGTCTGGTCTTATGCACACACACACACACACACACACACACACACACACACACAC
Organism: Gigantopelta aegis; assembly: GCF_016097555.1. Lineage (NCBI taxonomy): Eukaryota > Metazoa > Mollusca > Gastropoda > Neomphalida > Peltospiridae > Gigantopelta > Gigantopelta aegis. The sequence continues at coordinate 21,312,499 of NC_054699.1, read as the reverse complement.
ACACACACACACACACACACACGACTTCGTAAATTATATCACTGCTCAACACGATCGTGTTGACGGGGGCAACCTTGAAGTCGCCGCACACCCTAGTTTCAGCCCGTATAAATGGTCACTAATTTGGTTAATTTACAAACCTGTAATACATTTGTATAAAGTTACTGACAATTAACAATAACAATATTATGTCGTCACAAACATCGCTTGCAAGGGCAAGTGTTAACAGCCCATCGAGGAATCAGCCACGTTTCTACAATCCAGAGAGGCATCAACCAAGTTTCTAACAGTCCAGGACCCCGTTCCACGAAGCGATCTTAGCCCTAAGATCAGTTTAAGTGCATATGGTAGCTATGCGCTTAAGGTAATCTTAGGGCTAAGATTGCTTCATGGGATGGGGCCCAGAGAGGCATCAGCCAAGTTTCTAACAGTCCAGAGAGGCATCAACCAAGTTTCTAACAGTTCAGAGAGGCATCAACCAAGTTTCTAACAGTTCAGAGAGGCATCAGCCAAGTTTCTAACAGTCCAGAGAGGCATCAGCCAAGTTGCTAACAGTCCAGAGAGGCATCAGCCAAGTTTCTAACAGCCCAGAGAGGCATCAGCCAAGTTGCTAACAGTCCAGAGAGGCATCAGCCAAGTTTCTAACAGCCCAGAGAGGCATCAGCCAAGTTTCTAACAGTCCAGAGAGGCATCAGCCAAGTTTCTAACAGTCCAAAGAGGCATCAGCCAAGTTTCGCAGCCAGTTTAAGAATCGGTTACTGCCATCTCAGATCCCATATGTACCGTGTGAAACTGATAGACACTGATGAATGTCCATGTCAAACAGGACCACAGTCCCCAGAGCACATCCTGCAATTCTGTCCCCTCTACGAAGGATAAAGCACTGGCCAAACGAAGCAACACTGGCTGTCAAGCTTTGGGGTTCCAACTATAAGATGAACGCAGAAGAAGAAGAAGAAGAAGAAGAAGATACTACAGGACATATTTCTGTGACTTCCTATTTCGATACAGCAGGACATATTTCTTTTACTTCCTATTTCGAACACCGACATATCGAAGGGAACAAAATTGAGTACAACAAAGCTCACCTTGTCGTATTCCCCGCTCGTCTTGTGGTAATGTTCAATACAGCAGGACATATGTATTTTACTTATTATTTCGATACAGCAGAAAATATTTCTTTTACTTCCTATTTCGATACAGCAGGGTATATTTCTTTTACTTCCTATTTCGAGCCCTGACACACTGAAGGGAAGAAAATTTGAGAACAACAAAGCTTACCTTGTCGTATTCATCGCTCGTCTTGTGGTAATGTTCGACACTGTTTGTATGTCCGAGTTGTTTTGATTGTCGATGAGCAATAACCTTCAAGCATTCCTGTAACTGGAATTGGGCTGAGCGGTCATCACGTGATGCAGCATCCATATTAAGACTAGAATTTTTAAAGATGTAAAAATCGTACAGTAACTCCAATGACCACGCTTATATAAAAAAAGTTATAGTTTGGTTTGTTTAACGACACCACTAGATTTATTAATCATCGGCTATTGGATGTGAAACATTATTGGTAGTACACTGGTGGCACCTAAGTCTGTGCACCTAAGCATCTGTGTTATATTTTTAAGTTAAAATCTTTCTTTAAAAATATTTGTTTCACCGCCACAGTACAATGGAACAATAAACGTGTTACTACTGAAAGTTATTTTAATTTTAATGTTTTTAAACTCAAGTAATTAGCGCATTTTTAGTGGGACCCCCCTGCATTTACTGGCCTGCTTGACGGCACATTAGTCTGCACAGCAAACATTAAAACATCCACTTCTGTCGCTGATGTTTACAGAAATAGCAAACAAATAATGAATCCGACTTTTTGTAAGTCATAAACAACAAACACTTCTTGTTATAGTCCGTTTCAGAAACATTTAGATTATGCAAATGAGATAAATATAAATGGTGTTCCATGCTCCTTTGTTTGGACAACACAAAATGACAATATGAAAAAGTCAATGTTAAAAATGTTGATCATTATTCAACAAAAGTTGTCTGTTGTTAACTGTAAATGAGCACAAATAGTGTTCGTCAGACATATAGGACAATCAATGATAATTTTGAAACAGACTATAGCTAAAACAGGCCATGCTGTAAGTGCAGAATCAAAATCTGTGTGCAGCTATTTTGCATTGTGTCACTCGGAGGGAAATTCAAAGTATGCTTGGATGTTTACGTTAACAGATAAAATGAAACATTAATTTCATTTATGGATTCATAAATTACAATAAGGTATGTAATGAAGCTTCTCTGTAAACTTGTGTAAGTTGATATACAAGTTTGATCATTACAGCGTCGACAGACACGTGTTGACAGGTGATACAAAAACACGTTGATCGAGGCTGGCAAAAATATACTTTTAGTGCATTAATTCAGAGGGGTTTTTTCAATCAAATTGTTATCTATCAGTTTTATACATATATTCACAATCAAGATGTGTTGTTTTATACACTTTACGGCAATCTGATGAATTAAATTAATGTTGTTTGTTTACAAACATAACCCAACATTTAGTTCAAGACGTAATGTAACGTAATTAACATGCGCAGACTTTTGTGCCGCGCAGACTAAGGTGACATGAGTGTAACTCTTAAGGAAGAGATGAATTTTACTTGTAGAATGCAGGAAATTTAATTTCAGGACATCTAGTTTTCTAAACTTTTACGGGAGAGCATATCCCCTAACCCCTAGAAACTTTGCTCTGTGCCCCCCCCCCCCCCCCCCCACACACACACAACACACCACAAACCCTTCCCTCAATGTTACTTGCTTCCGCTATTTGTAGAGTGAGTGAACTCTGTTGTTCTTTAGGGTTTATGGCATTTGCTATGAAGTACATTTACGATTAGGCCTATCAGGGCCGCAGTTATGATTTTTTGTCGGGGGGGGGGGGGGGGGGGGGGGGGGGGGGGGGGTGCGATTTTAACTACAATAAAAGGGGAGAAAAAACAAAAATAAATAAATCATGGTACCGAGCTATGGCTAAAGATCTATTAATATTAGTAATAATTAAAGGCAAAATGACCCCGGTATGGGGGATGAAACGACTCGGGGCATTCCACCCATTCGACTTTTGTTGTTTTCCGTTCATATCTCATTTAATAGCCATATAATGTAACCGGCGGTAGATATGGCAAAATGATGTTTAAAAAATATTATTAAATGAGAATGCTCTTCCTTGCACGGATACTTGAGTCCTGTGAACGGACTTGCTGGTGACCCTAATGTCAAGGTTTACAATGAGACACTAAATTAAAAACCTGTAATTATGGTTGGCCATTAATAGTTGGTAAATTATGTTTTCTAAGGTATAAATATTCCAAGATTGCAGAGTTGTAAACTTTAAAATTAAACTTTAAAAACTAGCACCTCACCAAAATGTAACATCACATGTTATTCCCGTGAACCCTTCACACACACACACACGCACGCACGCACGGACGCACGCACGCACACACATGTATGTGTATGTATATGGTTTCACATCAAATTACATACATACGTATGTTTGTGTGTGTGTGTGTGTGTGTGTGTGTGTGTGTGTGTGTGTGTAGGTGTAATTTTATGTGAAACCAAACCAAAACAATAAAAACACAAAAAAGTACGTACCTCGAAGACTAGAAGTAGAACATTACCTTATCACAAAACTAACCTGGCTGAACGAACCAGAATACCAGAATGCCGTTTGCATTCATTCATTCGTTAATTTCACCTTATTTTCGTGCTTATATCCAATTAAGGTTCAAGCACGCTGTCCTGGGCACACACCTCAGCTATCTGGGCTGTCTGTCCAGGACAGTGGGTTTGTTGTCAGTTTGTTAGTGATTAGTGAGAGAGAAGAGGGTGTAGTGGCCTTACACCCACCCATTGAGCCCTTAAGAACTCGCTCTGGGTGGGAGCCGGTACCGGGCTGCGAACCCTGTACCTACCAGTCTGTAGTCCGATGGCTTAACCACTGCGCCACCGAGGCCGGTCGGCGTTTGCATAAGTTTGTTCACGCTTTATGCATTTATGATTGACTGCTCCATACTAAGAGTTAACCATGCCCCCTCACTGTCAGTCGATTCGATTAGGCAGAGGGAAAAAATTAATCGAACTGTCGGTTAGGTTTTCATCTTCATTTGTTTAGAAATATCATTATTTTATTGAAAGCCGACTTTTAAGAGATCTTTAAGTATTTTGCAGAACAGAACAGAACAGAAACTTTATTACGACTCAGGCCGTTACACAACGGCATATGAGGTTCATGCAATACACAATATAATACAGTAACAAGATGGGCTTTACAGGAGATAATATGGTAATTTGCTAATTATATACTCGTATTATTTTGACAAAATAGTGATAATATACAAGTTATGCATGTAGTACCTGTATGATATATAGTATATTAAAAACACGTATGTGAACACTATATACACAATATAAATTAGTTATTAATTCTAATAATAAATAAATAATACACTCGAACATAATTATCAAAAATACTTTTCTGTTGTTATTTAGGGTTTATGGCATTTGCTATGAAGTACATTTATGATTAGGCCTATCAGGGCCGTAGTTAGGATTTTTTGTCGGGGGGGGGGGGGGGGGGGGGGGGGGGGGGGGGGGGGGGGGGGGGGGCAACTGATTTTAACGGAAATAAATAAATCATGGTAGCGAGCTATGGCTAAAGATCTATTAATATTAGTAATAATTAAAGGCGAAATGACCATACCGTGGGATGAAACGACTCGGGACATTCCACACATTCGACTTTTGTTGTTTTCTCTTCATATCTCATTTAATAGCCATATAATCTAACCGGCGGTAGATATGGCAAAATGATGTTTAAAAAATATTATTAAATGAGAATGCTCTTCCTTGCACGGATACTTGAGTCCTTTGAACGGACTTGCTGGAGACCCTAATTTCAAGGTTTACAATGACACACTAAATTCAAAACCTGTAATTATGGTTGGCCATTAATAGTTGGCAAATTATGTTTTCTAAGGTATAAATATTCCAAGATTGCAGATTTGTAAACTTTAAAATTAAACTTTAAAAACTAGCACCTCACCAAAATGTAACATCACATGTTATTCCCGTGAACGCTTCACACACACACACACACACACACACACACACGCACGGACGGACGCACGCACACACACACACGCGCACACATGTATGTGTATGTATATGGTTTCACATCAAATTACATACATACATGTGTGTGTGTGTGTGTGTGTGTGTGTGTGTTTGTGTGTGTGTGTGTAATATGGTGTGAAACCAAAACAAAACAATAAAAACACAAAAAAGTACGTACCTCAAAGACTAGAAGTAGAAAATTACCTTGTCACAAAGCTAACCTGGCTGAACGAAACAGAATGCCAGAATGGCGTTTCCATACGTCTGTTCACGCTTGATGCGTTTGTGATTGACTGCTCCATACTAAGAGCTAACCACGCCCCCTCACTGTCAGTCGATTCGATTAGGCAGAGGGAAAAAATTAATCGAACTGTCGGTTAGGTTTTCATCTTCATTTGTTTAGAAATATCATTCTTTTATTCAAAGCCGACCTTTAAGAGATCTTTAAGTATTTTGCAGAACAGAACAGAACAGAAACTTTATACGACTCAGGCCGTTACACAACGGCATATGAGGTTCATGCAATACACAATATAATACAGTGACAAGATGGGGTTTACAGGAGATAATATGGTAATTTGCTAATTATATACTCGTATTATTTTGACAAAATAGTGATAATATACAAGTAATGCAAGTAGTACCTGTATGATATATAGTATATTAAAGACACGTATGTGAACACTATATACACAATATAAATGAGTTATTAATTCTAATAATAAATAAATAATACACTCGAACATAATTATCCAAAATACTTTTCTGTAGTTTTTTAGGGTTTATGGCATTTGCTATGAACTACATTTACGATTAGGCCTATCAAGGCCGTAGTTAGGATTTTTTGTTGGGGGGGTGGGGGGGGGGGGGGGGGGGGGGGGCAACTGATTTTAACGGAAATAAATAAATCATGGACTTAAGACTTAGATACGGTTTTAACGTGCTCATATACCTCTATGGTTTCGAGCACGCCTACCCCGAGTCCGGCCTCCGATAAGATCGGTGGTCTGACTCGGTGCAGGAAAAACCTAACTACTATAACAATTTAAAAAATTTGAAATTTAATGCCAAAATAAAAAATAAAAAAATAAAAATATGCCAACATTAATAACTTTTGACTACGTCCTTAATACATATGTAACCCTATTCTATATTGATAATAAAAATTTAATTTGACGCAATTTTAGATGAGGAGGTCTAAAAATATATAATTTACCTATATAATAAAATGATTTAGTCCTCAGAGGTAAAGAAGAAGGGTAGGGTGGTAGGCCCAGCCCACAGAAAAGTTATATTAAATTTAATATTCCCGCCACTTAGCTTAGTAACTTAATAACTATAACCTAACAAATAGGGTCAATTTTGAAATTTTGAATATTAACGCTAAAAGTATAAAAAAAAAGGAGAAAATTGGGGTCAATAAGTTTTGGCTGCGCCCTTAAAGAAAAATATTAACATTCCTAACCTATATAAATTATTAATATAATATAATTTCGGCGCAAATTTAGATGGGCTGGTCTAAAATTAATAATAATAATTATTAAACAATATTCATTAAGCCCATGGGAAGTTAAGAAGAAAGGGGCTGCCAATCATATTTTAAACATTGGTGTGACCAGGTGATGGTCGGAAGGGAGGGGAGGCCGGCCCTACACAAAACCTAGGGCCGAACCGTCTACGCCTATAGCCCCAAAGAATGCCCTAACTCCCGGCATCCCATCCCCCCCCCCCCCCCCCCCCCCCCCACCGTGTCCAACCGTAGTTCAGTCCAATCCTGGCAGCCTACTAGTTGTTTAGGAAGTTATTATAACTTCCCAAACCGGCGTCACTTCATAAGTGACGTCAAAGGGTTATAAACATTTAATCGCAGGTGCCACTAGACAAGACAAGACTTTATTTACTCTCTGGCCGTTGCACAACGGCGTAGGAGGAATATATACATAATCTTTCTATAAACACGTGACAAGATGAAAGAGAAATACAAAAGTTAAATTACAATGATTGTGAATTAATTCCTATGAACATTTGCATACAACATAAAGCTGTGAATATTCATAAAAATACAAATATATAAACTGTTTAGCCGGTAGAACTAGTTAAAATTGTTATTGGTAAATTAATGTTCAATATATATATGTAAAATGTACATCTAGGGGTTGGGGATGTGAAATATCAAGGATGTTTAAATGCATTCATAATTACTTGTATAAACTTTGCTAAATTCTTTAGTGTACTGATTCGTTTGTTTTGCATTAGTTCTTTGAATTTATAAGTACTTGGTCTAGTATAGTAATAGGGATGTAAAAATTGAGTCCTAGAATTACTAAAAAAGTGGCAAATGAAAAGATAGTGAAACTCATCACCAATTTCACTTTCATTGCACAGGGTACAAATTCTATCTTCTAATGAAATATTATTCCAGCGTCCTGTTTCTACCGGTAAATAATGGTTTGATGTTCTGAATTTTAAGAGTGGCTTCCACAGTTTTTCTGGAAGTATATTAACGTATTTTTCTAAAAATTAGTTGTTCCTTATATAATTGGTAGGTTTTGCCTCTCGAAGATAACGATATGTTACTTCTCCATGTTTGTGAATATTGATCAGTTTGTCTTTGTTTAATTTGTTGCGAGAGACAATTAACTGATCTGAAAGTATGAGCTACCCAAACATTACCCATTCCCAAGTTTTCCAAAATGTTTTTAATAGTAATGACCCATTTATATTCTGTTCCGTTAACAATATAGTCATTTAGCATTACTTTATACAATAACGTCGACAATTTTGACTGCTTTCCTGATAAAATCCTTGCCCAGTAACATACCATTCTTCTATAAATTATTAATTCAATAGGAAGTCTCCCTAGCTCTCCAAAGAGCATAAAAAATGGTGTTGCTTTCTTAATAGGTAAAATATGTCTTTAAAAATGTATTTGTTCGGAATTAAATATATCAATTTTCTCCTGTCTCCAGACTTCACATCCGTATTACAAGATTGGAAGGACTATTGAATCAAACATTTTTAATTTACATTCGGTTGATAAATGATTATTTTGGGCTTTTGATAATACAAAATACATGGCCTTAGTAGCCTGTTGGCTGAGCTTAGTTTTAGTAATACGGAAGTTATTTAATTTAGTAAAGATAATTCCAAGATATTTATATTATTTTACATTCTCTAGAACAGTGTTTCCGAACTTGAAAGTATGTTTATAATCTCTAGTGGTTCCCTTAAAAAATAATATTTTCGTTTTGCTACAGTTTATTTTAAATTTCCATTTAAAGAATATTGATAAAATATATTTAAGGTGTGTTGTAAGTCGTTTGCGGAGGTTGATAAAAGTGCGGTATCGTCTGCATATAACAAACAAAACATATGTAGTACAATATCTAATGGTGAATTTTGATTATCGGACATAGGGGCAGCTCCTTGACATCCATGGTTAGTTAAGTAATCTTCTATAGCGTTTAAATACAGGGAAAATAAAATTGGGGATAAATTTTCACCTTGACGGATGCCGATACTGCATGGGAATAAAGCCGATTGTTTATTATTTATAAGAATAAGTGATTTTAGGCCTTGGTACATTTCGTAGATAATTCGAAAGAATTTACCGTTGATATTATTTTGCAGAAGTTTATGCCAAAGTAGCGTTCTGGGTACCATATCAAATGCCTTCTCAAAATCAACAAAAGCGCAATATAGCTTTTTCTTCGTTTTTTAAGGATATCTATTAAGTGATATAATGTAAAAATATGATCCGTAGTTGAATAGCCTTTCCGAAATGCGGTTTGGGCCTCACTAATTATATTGTTTTCTTCAATAAATTTATTTAAACGGTTATTTAGTAATGTTGTGAATAGTTTAGAGCAGCAGCAAAGTAATGTAATTGGTCGGTAATTTTCGGGATGTAGTCGACTTCCTTTATTTTTGAATATTGGTATAATAATACCAGTATGCCATTCTTCAGGTAAAACTCCATTATCAAAGATTGTATTAAAAAGCTTAACGTAAACTGGCAGGAGCAAGGTGGCTGTTGATTTAATGTATTCATTAATTATTTTGTCTACACCTGCCGCCTTGTTTAATTTTAATTGTGATATAGCTTGCATTATTTCATTTTCAGTAATTTTTTCGTTTATAATATCATTGTCGGTTACTACGTTTAGTACTTCGTCCATATTAAAATCAAATACATCATCGTTATTGGGCTCTCCTTTATTTAAATGGTTGAAATAATTAAAACATTCATCTGTCGAAGGAATGTTAGAATTAGGCAGTTCCTTATTCTTAAGTATTTTGTAAAAATCTTTAGGATTGTCTGATCTTAGCTGTCGCATTTCATTTTCTTTTTTAAATTTGTACTGAGAAAAGGCTTTAAAAATCCATTTCTTGTAAGACTTACTGGCATTAATTAATTGCATTTTATTATCTATACTTTTATTTTTTGCATATAATGTTTTAGCTTCATGATACTTCCGTCATAATTTTTTACACGATGTCCCAAACCAAGGTTGCTTTTTGCGCGCTGACCTTTTATTTCTGTTATTGTGTGCACGCACGTGACCGAATGTCGAGCCCGCAGTGTCTAAAAATCGATTTTTTAACATGTCGGCTGCGTTAGTCACACGTGTTTTCGAATTAATATTTTCGTCGTCAAGAACTAAGGATATCTGTTGGACTGTGTTCGTGTCAATGTTTTTTTTATAAATTCTTCACGTTTATTAGGAACCCACTTGCGAACGGTTTCTCTATTTAAATCGTTATTATTATCAACAGGGTTAAATGGGTCATGGTTGTATTTACATGAATAGGTAAGTGTTACTGCACAATGGATATCTAACAGAGGAGTGGCATAAAAAAAATCCAGCGATGGTTAATTTAATATTTCGGTTTCAGTCCTGCCAGAAGGACTTCTCAGTTGTCTAAAATAACACGATCAAGTCATTTAGAAGACGCGGCGAACACTTTAATCTATAATACCTCTAGAGGGCAGTAGACGAGGTAATATTAACAAAGCCAGTACCAAAGGCACAGACCAGACACCTGCCCTGTTAAATTACTTTCTTCTTTTTTTTAAATTAAAAATATAAAATAATGATTAAAATATGGATAAAATATACATAAATATGAAACAGCAAACATATAAAAAATATAAAAATAATAATAATAAAAATAAAAAAAAATAATAATTTAAAAAAAATAATAATAATAATAAAAAAATAATAATAATCATAATAATAATAATAAAATAATATATATATATATATATATATATATATATATATATATATATATATATATATATATACTCTTCAAAAAAAGAAACGCAAAAGGGTACAAATGGGTTATAACTCCGATTTTATGTTTCCTACCGGTTCATGCTTTGTGAATATAAGGTCGTTGCATGTCCCAAACACATTCCCACGGTTACATTCGATAAAACGCAGCTACTGTACAATAAAGTTCCAAAATGTGAATATTCGCAAAAACGCAGCCACGTGCAAACCATGTCACCACTGCACGTGCGTTGTCTGCACGTGCAACATGAACACCGACAGTATAAAAGTGCAGGGTGTTCGCTTGCCTGGCCTCTGTATCTGGCCGACAGTTGACAATCCAGGACATGCCACGTCTCAGTGAACCGCAGAGAAACAATGCCATCGGCCGACTAGACGCAGGCGAATCCAGAACGGCCGTTGCCAGGGCATTCCATGTGTCCCCAAGCACCATCTCCAGACTGTGGGACTGTTACCAGCAACATGGATCAACACGTGACCTCCCTAGATCCGGTCGACCACGGGTCACTACCACCGGGCAGGACCGCTACATCCAGGTACGCCACCTTCGGGAACGATTGACTACTGCCACCTCCACAGCCGCAGCAATACCAGGTTTGCGCAGGATATCCGACCAGACCGTACGGAACCGCCTACGTGAGGTAGGAATTCGTGCCAGACGTCCAGTTCGAGGTGTCATCTTAACACCACAACACCGTCGACTCCGACTGCAGTGGTGCCAGATTCATCGACAATGGCCTCAACTGCGATGGAGACAGGTGTGGTTCAGTGACGAGTCCCGATTTCTGCTCCGACGTCATGATGGAAGATGTCGCGTGTATAGGCGTCGTGGTGAACGTTATGCGGCAAACTGCGTGTAGGAAGTGGACAGATTCGGCAGGGGTAGTGTCGTGGTGTGGGCAGCCATCTCACACACTGGCAGAACTGACCTGGTCCACGTGCAGGGCAACCTGAATGCACAGGGCTACATTGACCAGATCCTCCGGCCACACATCGTTCCAGTTATGGCCAACGCCAACGCAGTGTTCCAACATGGCAACGCCAGGCCTCACACAGCACGTCTCACAACGGCTTTCCTACAGAACAACAACATTAATGTCCTTCCTTGGCCATCGATATTACCGGATTTGAAC
>NC_054699.1:21244808-21300691 GCF_016097555.1 Gigantopelta aegis | reverse complement strand
AGGGAGAGGGGGCTAGAGCCAATAATTCTGATTGAAAATATTGTTTGTAGTAAATCTTAAGGCAGAGATACATTTTACTTGTAAAATGCAGGAGACTGCATTCCAGGACATCTAGTGTACGGGGAAGCATATCATCGAGCTCCCCTAGCAACTTTGCTACTTGCTTCTACCGTGCCTGCTATAGGCCTATATACATATTGTGAACATACTCGTCGGAATGTCGACATCGACACTCATCAGTTCGTGAATGTTTTGAATGCCGCCAGGGGTATGTCATCATCAGAATCGTTATCGTCTTCTAAATGATCATCATCAGCATCGTCCAGCGAATTATGCAGAAACTTAGCATGACGAAAACAAGTCGCAAGTGTAGATTTTGTGGCCTTGGTCCAGTACTGTTGCATCATGTACAAGGCATCCAGTACGGTAGTCCGAACGGACGTAGAAAGAAAGTGTGGTTCTTTTTACGTCCGAAAATTGTAACATTACCCTATACATAGCTGGTGTTGAAAACTTCAGATTGTTTATGACACATTTATGACACTGTTCGGTGGTTTCCCATTTAATATTTGATGGATCACCCGTTCGAGGGAAATATACCTAAGACAGACGGGACCAATAATTTAATTCGACAGAGGTATCTGACCCATCAGCAGTTAATATAAGGGTTTACCGAACCAAAAACTCGGGACTTCGTTTTTGGTTCGAGCGTTGCAGTGTGTCCGACCCTTCCGAGGTCGAGCCAACGAGTTGATATATATATATATATATATATATATATATATATATATATATATATATATATATATATATATATATACACACACACACATACACATAGACATACACATACACACACTCTGTCACAAAAGAAACGCATAGGTGATAGGGAAAGAAGAAAAGTGTTTGATTTTACAAAATACCGGGTTTGTTTTTACAATGTTGCTGAATGACCGTGTTTGTTAATGTTCCTGGAATGGGACAGCATGCCCAAATGCACCCTAAAACAAATTTAACGCACTTTGTGGCACGTTGAGACACGTTGTGCGACAATTGCAGAAACTCGGCGTGAAATGGTCTGATTTTGGCGAATGCACGTGAAACGGGGAAAAGATTGGGGTAGTGATGGGTATTTAAAGGTGCAATGATGCCTCATTTCCATTTCGACGTACAGACGAGTTACAAGATGCCAAGACTATGGAAGCCTAGCGAATCGAAACATTGCAATAGGCCGCCTCCAGTTAGGTCAATCGCAGTCAGCAGTCGCACACGACATGAACGTCCATCAGAGCCCCATTTCACGTCTTTGGGATAGGTACCAGCAGTTTCAGTCAGCTGAAGACTGGCCCAGAAGTGGAAGACCTCGCATAACAACTGCAGGATAAGATCGCTACATCCGGGTTCTGCACTTGTGTCACCGAACTGCCACAGCAACGAACACTGCTGGACGCATACCTGGTTTGGGAAGGTTGTCCAACAAACATTCGGAACCGACTTCGAGAAGCTGGTTTATGGGCTAGGAGACCGTATGTTGGCCCCGTCCTGCGACGTCAACATCGACATTTACGTGTTCGCTAGAGCATGAATGTACAGGGGTGGAACTTGGGAAACTCGCGGCGAGTATGGTTCAGCGACGAGTCACGTTTCCTTCTACAGCGACGTGATGGACGACAACGTGTTTACAGACGCCGCAATGAACGTTTTGCCAACAACTGCGTCGCCCAACTTGACAGATTCGGTGGAGGTGAGCCATCTCATACACTGGCAGAAGTGAACATATGTTCGTACAAGGCAACCTGATAGCTGTACGCTACCGGAATGAAATTCTTCGCCGTCAGATGCTTCCCATTTTGGATCGACATAGAGAACTCTTTCAGCAGGACAATACCAGGCCGCATACGGCACGTGTAACAATGGACTTTCTACAGAATGAGAACATTAATGTGCTGCCATGGCCATCACGATCGCCAGATCCCAACCCCATTGAACATCTATGGGACGAACTTGACAGACGTGTACGCCAGCGTGACCTGGAGCCTCAGACGCTTCCGCAACTGTCACATGCACTGCAGGAAGAATGGGCTAGGATTCCACGTGCCCGGATTCAGAGACTCATTCAGTCTGTGCCAAGGAGATGTCGCGCAGTGATTGATGCTGCTGGTGGCCACACACGGTACTGATTTCAAATTTGACTGTGATACAATTATAAATAGCGAAATTATGCCACTTTGTATTAAAGAGATAATTGCATGAATATTTTCACTTTCTTTCTTTCTTTATATCTGCATTGGTCAAACACCAGTCACACGTGTGTGTGTATGTATATATATATATATATATATATATAAAGAAAGAAAGAAAGAAAGAAATGTTTTATTTAACGACGCACTCAACACATTTTATTTACGGTTATATGGCATCAGACATATTGCTAAGGACCACACAGATTTTTGGAGGAAACCCGCTGTCGCCACTACATGGGCTACTCTTTCCGATTAGCAGCAAGGGATCAGAGATGGGGCGATTACTTGACCAAAGAAATCGATTACGATTACTTTAGAATGTCACGATTACGATTACGATTCCAAGATAATTGAAAGTAATCGATTACGATTGCGAATACATTGTCTAGCAATCATGATTACAATCATGATTACAATCATGATTACATTTCCACAAATCTACACAAATAATGAAATGATGTTACCACCATGAAGTTATGCACTTTATTTTACAACCATACCGATTTCATTCATTGAAAGAGAAAATGGATAATTTTTATTATTTATTAAATTATTTAAAACATTTATAAACGTATGTATACTGCAGGGAGGGAATCAGTTTCCAAAACCAGATTTATTATTCTTAAATTTGGATTATTGACGAAAAGGTACCCATAACCATAGGTATAATTATTGTATCAATGCATAACATATATATTTTGTTATATTATTGAAATAAGCCCTAATTAGTAATTGCAAACTGTCTGATCACTATTACTTGGGTTTTTTTATTGTTTGTAGAACGTATATCATTTAATACATCCACAAATTAAAATAAATTATTTAAAAAAAATTAAATCTATAAATGAAGAAATAAAGAACGAAAGAAAAAACCAAACAAGTAAATAATTAATTAAATTGATATCTGCATACATATACATGTGCACAAGTTGCTCATTGCATTTAATTGTTGACATTCTAAAAATTACTATTATTAATGAATCGATTTGCAGTCATGTTTGCTTTGTGCCATATTATTAGGATCCAAATGTATCAGTGAAAATTACAAGTATCTTGGTCTGGGTGTGTTTATTTTGGTATCATTTGAAGCACCGCGTTTCGTAGAACATCTATTAAAATCAGCTTTCGGGAATTTTTATCAGACGTATTCATATTTTAAGCTATTTTAAAGGAAAATAAACCAAGGTTTATCGTGAAAGCCTATTTTCAACTGGGTGTTTGCTTAATTAGTTACGTTATTTGTGGTTGTGTCTGCGACAAGGTGAGGATGACTGTCCATGGAATCAAGCTTGATACGACTGGCTGGCTGCCCGTCTGCAGTCGTAACCACTAACAAAAGAAAAGAAAGTTTGCTAGGATACCATTGGTTGACTTTCACACCTGTGACAAAACGAGATATTGTCAAGCGTTTCTTAGTTGAATTCAGACCCGTGATAACGCTGTATATGCATTCAGAGGAACACAAGTGTTTTATTATAAAAACAAATATATATATATATATATAATTCCTTTTTTTACGGCAATGAATTAGGATACAAAAGTGGGGCATGGTGCAGCGCCCTTTTATATATTGCTAGCTAGAACACTGCATTGTATTCATTCAAGTGGTTTCATAGTAAACGTAAACACGATAGATACCATTATGCTTTCATCCCTTGAGTAACATTCATTTGAAAATCCAGACGTTATGATCCCCTTTTTCTCAAGGCAAATAATAGTTCTACTATGAGAGTAGTAGACAATGGGAGATCAGTACTACTGACTGACCAGTACTGCTTCTAACTATAGGCCCTGTTACTGGAGTTGATGCTAAACACATCTAAGTTTAGTAAATAATTATGAGTAATTCTGAAAGTCAATGTAATCGATTACGATATATATCTCTGATATATATATATATATATATATACATACACACACACACACATAGACATACACATTCAATCACACTCACACACACACACACACACACACACACACACACACACACACACACACACACACACACACACACGCATGTACATGTATTCAGCCTGAACCCTGTAGTGACTCCCTAGAGTCTGGGTATGTTTCTTCACTGTCACTGATTTGATAAACAGGAATACACCAAACTACGTTGTTGTTAGACATCTGATCAAACAAATCAGAGAAGCTGCCAAATAGAAGGTGTCATACATATCAGAGAGGAGCTTAACTGAAATATAAATGACAAAACCGTATTTTGCAATCAAACTCGTATCTGTGTACAAGGCAGAGTCGAAAGAATGTCGTGACTGCATCCAAGATCTTCTGTGAGGTGCTCGCCCATTGGTGGACCGCTATTCCCCTAGCAAACCCGTAACAGGGTATTTCATCCCTCCAGCTTCGCCTTTAGGAGGACTGCCACTCCCAAGACTAAGCTTAGAAAACCCAAACTTACACAGGATAGAGCTCAACGGAAATATACACAGCTGTGATGACATGCACTTATGAATCACTGTATAAACAGTGATGATGTCAGGTGTTCGCGAAAGGTGAGCATATTCTACAGCCATCAAGTCCATAGTTGAAATGTACAAGATTTTAAAAAAAAGATGCAAAGGCATGTACAAGGTCAAAATAGGGTACTGCAATGAGACATCATTTTAACCAATGATGCGTCATATAGAGAAATGGCTTCTAGGTGTCTACCATAATACGTTCTTAAAGGCATACTGTCACAGATTTAAGGACCTTATTTCTCTAAAAATGGATAATAAATAAAAATTACATTAATTGTTGGAAACCAAATCTAGCTATCACATCACCTTAACTGAACCATGATGGAGTGAAATCCATGTCAACCCTCTCGGCAATTTTAGTTTTTGAATTATGGACCATTGCCATAATTCAATTATTTTTACAAAATCTAATTAATAAATGGAGTATGTGGTTATGAAGATGTTTGAATAAAGTATATTTAGGGACAAATCAAAGTATATTTGTTCAGGTAATACTTTGTTAGACAATTAAATAGGTCAGTGGTCTGTGACAATATGCCTTTAAGGTTTTCATGATGTTATAACCCTGATTAAACAACTTCTCTATCAATATATTATGAACATGCCTTAAGGTATCACAGACGTTGCGAAATACAGACACCAAAAGTGTTTGTGGTATAATAGAGCTTGTTATAAGCATAATATCATGAACAGTGAGTGGTAAAGCGCTCTGTCCCTTTAATACGCTGGTATGTTTGTAGCATAACAGAGCTTGTTATAAGCATACTATCATGGAACCATTGATCTAATGAAGCTCATATAATTAATGAATGAATGTTTAACGACACCCCATCACGAAAAATACATCGGCTATTGGGTGTCAAACTATGGTATGCATATTATGCAAAACAGTAACAGAAGCTCGTAGAATGCTAAGCAAAATATCTCGTATCCAAATGCTGACCACTCTCTTTTTGTTTGTCTATATGAGGACAACCATTCCCAAGGGGATCCTTTACTTAACATATATATATATATATATATATATTAGTGGCGCAGGAAGGTGCCAAAACGTGTGGGATGGGGGGCACACTTTTATATGTACACACTTTTACACTTTTACCGTAGCTAGAGGTACATTAAATCGCAGCTAGACATTTAGTCAAATTAATGTACACTTCCATTCGTACACAGTGATATATACACAAACACAAGCATATTATCTGCAAATATCAAAACTTTATTAAGGTGCCGTTTTAACGAGTCAATCATCATTGAGCTATTTTTCGTGGTCCCCTTTCCCAAGACGTGTTCGTAAGTATTTCTGTTGAGCACAAAAAATATTGTACATTTTCTTTTCTGCACACAATCTGACAAACAATAATAGTAATAGAAAACTTTATTAACGTCAAAAAATAAAAGAACAAGTTGACAACTACTTCTCAATTCATTAGTAACAAAGAACCTTTGTTGCAAGCGACTGGAGCGTAGACGCGCCGGAAATAATTTAGTGGTTAATTGGGGCCGCTTAGCGCTCTAAAAATCAAGGGCAGATAAGTATGTTTCTAATAGAGGCTATACACGGGCTGATGCGCGTCGTACACTGGTATATTCACAGGGCTCGTCTTTAGAAGCGGATTGTGTAGTTAATACTAAACACAAAGCTTAGATATTTTACATGAAGATTCAATGATCATCTATACAAAAACGGTCAGGTATTAAATTTTAGATGTTATGAAAGATATTATGTGGTTTTTGTTGTGAAAAAGACCTGAAGTGCTACGGTGGACACCGAATCAGTATCGTTCATTCATGCTGTTCGTGAATGGCAAAAGAAAAACATGCGATTTTCGGCATGGAAGTCAATTAAACTGTATATTAAGATATTTTCAAAAATCTGACGGTGAGAACAAAAGGAATTCTTACTTCAGTGATAAAAATCAAGCATTTCCTGGTGTGCAATTAACTCCTGCCGTACACGGTCCCTTCGGTTGAGTAACATGAGGATATCTTTATAATATGTGAAAATTTCAAGGTGTAATGACTTTTAAAATTTGACAAATAGTATCATTTTCTCTTAAAGGATTATGAACGTATCTAACCGTGTTTGTAGAAAATAGTGTATTTTAAAAATGTACCATTACGAAATATGGCCATGAATTGAAATTGCGATAAGATAGGCTGTTATATTCGGGTCTATTGTGTATAGAGCCAAAACGATGTTGCTGCAAGTGCCTGTAGCCAAACTACTATTCTTTTTTTTTACGACCCTATGTACAAAATGTCAGCGTCACATCTAGTCAATCCCATTCACTCAGTTCAATATTTGCTGGTTCGGTCAAAAACTTTTGTAATGACTGTGCCAAAGACATTTAGCATTTCTCTACAAACCCATTCTCTCTTAATGAGTGCCATGTACAAGAATACCTATGAAAATAACCGAATACATAACAACCGATGGAATCGTAATGTTTGTCTTGTCACTTGACTATTCTCGCGAGTATTCTTGTACGAGACACCTATTAGTTTAGGGAGTTATGTTAATTTTTTGAAGGTTGCATTTTTTTTTGCTCAAGTTAATACAATTTTGGTCATATGTTCCCATGACCTACCTGAACTAGAAATCCATTAGTAGCACTTTTTCTGACCCCTATCATATCAGCCATCTTGAAATTCAAAATGGCCGTCATTTTCATATAATTTCTTTATATATCTCCACTCCCATTTAACATGGAAACATATTTTTGGGGTCTATTTAAACATATTATGTTAAATATGTTAATGAATTAATTTGTTTTCATTATTATTATTCATCTCACATGGCAACCATCTTGAAATTCAAAATGGACGTCATTCCATTGTAGTTTTTTCTCTATCTTTACTTCCATTAAACACACAAAAATAATTTTGGTGTCAGTTTGCGTCTATGAGCTCAGATGATTATTTTGTAAAAAGATAAATTGTTGTCTGATCTTGGCAGCCATCTTGAAATTCAAAATGGCTACCACTTTAAAAAAAAAAAATTCAAATATCTTAACTCCCGGTTAACGTGGAAGCATAATTCTTGTCCATGTACATTTCTGTATTCCATGCATTGGATGGTTTTCATTTATATAGTCATGGAATCATGAAAACAATCTTGAAATTCAATATGGCCGCCATTTTAATATATGTGTCTTATATCTCAATTCATGGTTAATGGAGAAGCACAATTTTGTTGTCTAGATGTATATTTCAGTGGTCAATGAAGATTTATAGTCGTCCAATTATAGCAAACATCTTAAACTTCAAAATGGCAGCCATATGGAAATTCAAAATGCCACCAAGGAAATCATTTGGCAAATACTTTTCTCCTAGTCTACGTACAAATGCAACTTTTGTATTCATTAGTCCATTTTTAGGTCAAATAATTATAATATTGCAATACTAATGACAAACTGATGAAATAAAGGGACATACCAACTGTAAATTGTAATGCATAATGGCATATTATGCATTTACTTCATCTGTAATAGTATGCACATTGCAGCAGTCCTCATCAGTTTCATGTATGCAACGCTCTGTACATTGAAGGTTGTGTCGCTTACACTAAATTACAGTACATCTATCTGAACACTTACTGACACCACAGTTGCATCTGATCAGTTCTACCACAGATTCTGGTGCAGCTTGCACCTCCAACTGCAGTCACAAATATACCAACCCCCTTGACCCAACCAAGTTTGCATGGATCAAGAATGTCCAGATGTAGTATGGCATCTTGAGCTCAGAAATGTGCTTGGAGATGTCCTTTTTGTGTATGCTGTTTTCATACCCCAGAGGTAGGTGGCAGTGTTTCCACACTTTGGTTTGGTGATGGTTTCTTGAACTTTTCATCTTAGAGTAACTGCATCAGTTGTAGAAATGACCCTTGTGCTTGGTTCCATGTAGTAAAACCTTCACATTTTTCACTGACGTCTTTGTATGGTTCATCACCAATTCCAACCTGACTTTGGTGTTACCTATATATGCCAAATATCTAGTAACAGCATATCCAAAGAGCATATCACCAAGCAAATATCCTAGCTTAGGATCCCATGCTACATCCAGTGATCTAGACTCATGGTTGGATCAAGGATATATTTGTAAATGTGGTTGAAAGTGCAAGCTGCACCAGAGGCTGTGATAGAACGGATCAGATGCAACTGTGGTATTGGTAAGTGTTCAGGTAGATGAATATGTAAGAAATACGACCTGCAATGTACAGAACTCTACAAGTGGTGATGGCTGCTGCAATACACATGCCATAACAGACGAAGTAGATGCCTAATCAGGGGTCACAATGGAAAATAATTAATTTTAGTCAATTTTCAGATACATGTATGTAGGATATTTCTTTAGAAATTATTAAAAAGTGGCTAATTTAAACAACATTCAATTAGCCAGATACTAAATGGGTGAGCCCTGCTAATGTGTCATTGTGAATTACAGTTTACAATTGGTCTGTTAAAATCAAGAACATGAAAGTCATTAGTAATGCAATATTTTAATTATTTCGCATAAAATGTATGTTGACTAGGAGGAAAAGTATTTGCCAAATGATAAAATTGGTGACCATTTTTAAATCTCCATATGGCTGCCATTTTGAATTTTAGTGTGGTCCCATGACTGGAGGAAGGTTATAAAAATGTCACCCTTTAATTCATTGATCCTAAAAATGTACAGACAAAAATAATTGTGCCTCTACCTTAACCGGAAGTTGTGATATATGAAAAATACATTAAAATGGTGGCCATTTTGAATTTCAAGATGGCTGCCACAATTGGATGACTATAAAAATGTCATTAATAAATTCAAGGCTACATAAATTTACATATAGACAAAAAATATTGTGTTTCTATGTTAACCGAGAGTTGAGAGATATGAAAAAATATATTAAAATGGTGGCCATTTTGAATTTCAAGATGGATGCTTAGGTCAGACAACAATTTTTGTTTTCACAACTTCATTCACTGAGCTCATAAATGTAAACAGATACCTAAATTGTTGTTGTGGGTCAACTGTGAGTAAATATATATATATATAAGAATATTTAATTGTTGGCCATTTTGAATTTCAAGATGGCTGTCTTTCCCAAATGACTAAATAAAATGTTATCAGCGAGTTCATTGCCCTCAAAAATATAAATAGACACAAGAATTGTGTTTCTATGTTAACTGGGAGTCAAAATATATGTAAAATATCCCAAAATTATGGCCATTTTGAATTTCAAGATGGCCGCCATGATCAAATGAGTGAAAAAAATGCTACCAATGGATTTCTAATTCTGGATAGTCTTAAGAATAAAAAGATATACATTTTACTGACTTGAGCAAAAAAAATATGCAAATTTACAAAGCTGCCTGGACTATATAGTAACATATGTGGCTAAAACTCATACCTGCAGCGTATCAATCGACATAAACGCCACGGATATAAATACTACCACCCCTCATACTTAAAGTGAATAAGAAAAAATTATGGGTCAAACTGCTCATTTCTGAGATAACAGGTAGCATCTATGACTACCCTAGTTCCGCACAAAAATCGTACTTCTTTTTACAGGTACCCTATACATGTTTCAAGGACACGGTTACCTGACACAGTGGTACTAGATGAAATAAAATTGCATATTGTTTTACCCAGATGAAACTATTATTTTTTACAACCAACACACTCACATTTATCACCAATCACAGGACTTGTGGTGTTCACTTCTCTATCAAAAGTTCGGTGCACCTCGAACTTCGACCCAGCCGGAAGTTATTTGGTTTAGTACTACCTACAGAGACGAAGATCCTACCTCATATTAGATTAGGCATAGATGTTAAGTAAACTTATAAATAAAACATTATTTATTTATTTCAAAATAAAAATATGCCTGACAATAATGTGGTTACCTTACCTTCTGGGTGAACAAAGATGTACTGATTGTGGACACTTGTAAAACAACAAAATAACAAAAAACATTTTTTTTCTGTTTGAACTGATATTCAGTTAAAATGACATGGTAAACTATATAGCATCAGTCCGTGCACTTAAAGGGACATTCCTGGGTTTGCTGCAATGTTTAAGATGTTATCGACTAACAGAGACTTTTTAACGATTGTAATTGCATGTCAAATGTATTTTTCTTCCTAAAATATTAGTGGCTGTATATTAAACGCGTTTCTGATCGTTTTACTATTTGTACTAAGTTAAATTTCATTTTATTTCCTAAAATATATTTTTTTGTACGTACAAAATTATTTGAAGACAAATTCCAGTTTGGGCTTCTTACAAATATTAAAGGAGTAGTATAAGGGCCTACCGGGCGTCATGACCTACTTTTCCGTGACCTTGACCTTGGCAGATGTCTGGCCTGTATGGCGTCATGACCTTGACCTTGGTATGAGTCATAGGTGTGTCGTTATAGTCTGACCGTGGCCGTGACCTTGGTGTCTGGCCTTGGTGTGAGTCATAGTGGTGTGGCCTACTAGGATGAACGCTCGCCCGTGTCTCTGACCGACTTAGGTTGGTACTGATGTCCTTGGACTGGCCCTGACCGATTTGTTTAGCATTGACCGACTTAGAAGGCAGTGTCTGGTATACCTGGGCAGGTGTGCGACCTTGGTGTAAGTCATAGCCTTGACGTACTTGGTGTGTGACTCATCGCCTAGCCTTGACAGGGATGGTGTAGGATCCCAAATTGCTACTAATGGGAAAGTGCAGCGGGTTTCCTCTCTAAAACTGTCAGAAGTATGTTTCACATCCAATAGCCGATGATTAATAAATCGGACTGCCCGACGCGAGGTAGTGTATTTAATTTTAGCGCGCTGAATGATGAATGGTTATCACTGTTTACATCATCCGGCAAGTGATGGTATCTTGTGTTGTCAGTCTCTAAATAAAATACTCTACGGAACTTCTAGAAGTTACGTTCTCAAAGTCTGGCAGAAAGACGAAATGATTGAAATAGGTGAAAAAAGGAATTCTCGTTCTACACTATCTGATAGCGCATTCACAAGACTGTTATGAACTGACCTATTTCGTCGCTTCATCCCGCGAGCGCACACCCACCCACACATATATATGGTTTAAATGACAGGCTTTACCAATATTTCGGTAGCTCAGTCGTTAGCGTAGTCGACTTGAGCGTGAAAGCTACGTCGTTCGTATCTCATGTGGTAGAATTTTTTTTGTTTATTATTATTATTTTTAAAATTAGTTTATTTATTTATTTGTTTTTATTTTATTTATTTGTTTATTTATTTATTATGTTCAAGCAGAACCCAATACAATACCCTCTAATAACCCTGTGTGGACGGGACGTAGCTCAGTGTTCCCTTGATGTGCGGTAGGTCTGGGATCGATCCCCGTCGGTGGGCCCATTGGGCTATATCCAGCCAGTGCTCCACAACTGGACAACGACCGTGGTATGTGCTATCCTGCCTGTGGGAAGCGCAAATAAAAGATCCCTTGCTGCTAATCGGAAGAGTAGCCCATGTAGTGGCGACAGCGGGTTTCCTCTCAAAATCTGTGTGGACCTTAACCATATGTCTGACGCCATATAACCATAAATAAAATGTGTTGAGTGCGTCGTTAAATAAAACATTTCTTTCTTTCCTCAATCAAAATCTGTGTGGTCCTTAACCATATGTCCGTATAGCCGTAAATAAAATGTGTTGAGTAAATAAAACATTTCCTTCCTCGTAAAATAAAGATTAATTGAATACAAATATTTATTTTTAGTATTTTGTTTTTGTCATAGGGAAAGAAAGACATATTTGTCTCGAAGAAAGGAATGTTTGTTAAGAAGAAAGGCATATGCGTTAAGGAGAAGAAAGGAATATTTGTTAAGGAGAAGAAAGGGATGTTTGTTAAGGAAAGAGAAGGTGTGTGTGTGTGTGTGTGTGTGTGTGTGTGTGTGTGTGTGTGTGTGTGTGTGTGTGTGTGTGTGTGTGAAACATCCCCAACCCACTGCTTTGAAGAAAGAACGCGTGACTGCAACTCAACCCACTGCTTTGAAGAAAGAACGTGTGACTGCAACTCAACCCTCCAACCTAACCTATGATCTTTTAACTGCATTTTAAACACAAGTATTTCCCTAGAGTACAAGCCTTTTTACAGGGCTTTTTAATTACCAAATGGGTAAATACAGTGGTCGATCTAGGATCGATCCCCGTCGGTGGCCCATTAAGCTATAGCCAACCAGTGTATTATGTCTGGTATATCAAAGGTCGTGGTATGTTCTGTCTTGTACACACAGCTCTTGCTACTATAAAGTAGCGGTAGAAATATCCAATCACAAATCTAGTCATAGAGTAAAAAACACAAAAAACAAACGCAATGGTTTGGTTTTTCTTTTTTTTTATTTCTAAATTACAATCACTGGTCTCTCTAGAGACAACTACACATGAAATGGACACACATTGGGTTACATCGAGAGGCCTTAATGGTGACATGTGAATAATATGAGTGTTCATTTCTCTTCATCATCGTCGTCCTCCTCATCGTCGGTATCGTCGTCGTCTTGTTCATCCAAATATTCGCCGATCCATGAACGATACTGATTTAATTTAGAACGAATCTGTGGTCTCACATCTTTGTCTGGATTCACAAACTGTAAAATTTTCCTGGTGTTGGGACCTTTGTCAAAGTAATGCATATATGTCAGAAAGCGAGAGTACGTGTCTTTAAATAACTTCCATTGCAGTGTCTTCATGTTTCTTTCAATGGCATCTTGGGACATGTGTTTTTCTTCGTAGCGTTTTCTCTTGCTTTGGAGATAGTCACGATTGATGTCGAATTCACGTTCCACCATGAGACGAATGCCTTCGTTTTCCAGGTCGGGCTACGGCTCTCCATTTCCCTTTTCGCACGTTTTCACGTGTCGCTGCAAGTCGCTTCCGTCTTTAAAGACCAGACCACACGTATCGCAAGACTGCATCCTCTTGACTTTTTTCAGATAGGGTTCTACCTCATCATCTTCTTCTTCGTCGTCACTTTCGTAGGCGGGTATGCCTGGTAGTTTTCTCTTGAATGCGCCCCTTTGCATGATTAGGCCGAAGACGCCAACGTTCGGGTGTGGTCGGTTTCAAGTCCACCAAGAGATGTCCGTAGGGCCTGTGGGTAGCTTCCTCAAACTGATGCATGAAATGACTAGTGTTTTCCGGATACATCTGCCGTGCCAAAGTCAGAACTTGCTGCTTGTCGATGGGGTTGTTGAACAGCGCTAGATAATGGCAGTTTCTTCTCTGTGTCGGGTCCTTGCTGTGATACAGGTTCTGATTGATAGCGATGACGGATAAGTTTCTGTGATGACTTCCTTCTGTGAACAGGTCGGTGATCCTTGGGTCTTTATTAGCCATACACATCAGGTCGTCCAACACGATGAGATTTCTGACTCTGGGATCCAAATAACGATCCTTTTCCAAATTCTCAGGTATACCTTGAACAAATTTCACTCGAGCAACCTTTTTGATCATATCATAGAGGGGTTGCCATCGTTTGTAGAGCCAGATGATGCGCTGGGGAGGCGGCTGGATTTTACCATCTCTCAACAATTTGTATACGAAAAATGTCTTTCCACACGACGTGGTTCCCGACACGATCATGGTGAAGGGATGTAGCAATCTTAGGGGATGCTGTTGCTGCTGTGGTGGTGGTGGTGGTGGTGGTGGTGGTGGCTGCTGTGGTGGTGGTGGTGGTGGCTGCTGTGGTGGTGGTGGTGGTGGTGGTTGCTGCTGTGGTGTGGTGGTGGTGGTGGTGGTTGCTGCTGTGGTGGTGGTGGTGGTTGCTGCTGTGGTGGTGGTGGTTGCTGCTGTGGTGGTGGTGGTGGTGGTGGTAGACCTTTAGCATGTTTTTGTTGAAAATGTCTTAACATGGCGTCTCTCCTCGAGAATGTGAAACCACATTCTGAACATGTGCTCTGCATGACGACTCTAAATGAAATGACGATATCTGACCCACATAGTTCCTTTTATAGCTTATTTAGAAATGCTTCTGCAGTTTCGGGGCTTTCCAACCCGTATCACTTTGTTGTTGTTGTTGTTGTTTCCGTTTCAGATCGGCTTTGGCTTGCTCTACCACTTGTTGTGTTGGGGAGACCATGACGACTTTGGGTGTCGGGGACTTGTTCTGTTCCTCTTTTTCTTTTTTCCACGTGGGATCGTAGAGTTCTAGACATCGATTCACACTGTACATGATCTGACTTTCCCCACCACGTTGAATTCGAAGTGAGGTTGAAGTTTACCTTGTGCCTGCAGTTTATAGAAACGGGTCCACTTATCCACGTCGGGTACATATAACTTGTACTGGTCTGACATGTTGCTCCTCTGAAAGTTCTACCTCAAATGACGAGTTTTCCAAAACTATTTTACTTATATACCTTATGACGCATAAAGATATGGTACAGGAATATTTGAATGTGTGTGATACGTATGACCAGTGTCCCTCCTCCCAAGCACAAATCTCATCGTGCGAGCTCCCAAAAAACATCGTTACCAAAGTATTACCCTTTACCAGTGTTACTACCATAGGGACACGTCCAGAGACACACTCATGGACATAAATAAGAAAGCAAAATCTGTTATTCACGGTTTTATTCACAACATACAACATGAAAACATAGCACACAAGTGTCTAAAACATTTAATATCTGAACAGGTTGTTCACATAAGGACATCTTGGAGAGAGTCTGTAATGTTCCATCACTGGGTCGTCTGTCTTCTTCCATCGGTAGACGCGAAGTCCGCAACAGTAACAGGTGATGGCATCGTGGTCTCCCGTGTAGTAGAAACCGACCTTGGCAAGTTCTTTTGGTTTTTGACGTAATTGTATGGGCCACCGAGCATACGTCAGCATCCGGGCATAGAAATGTCTCATTTCGGGACGATGACAGAACATGTAACGTCTCGAATAGCAATCTTCCTCACAGGCAGCATCTGTTTCACAGGCAGCATCCGTCTGATCTGTGGGTTCATCCACGAGTTCGCCATCTTCAGTTCCAACCCCAATGTCACGTGTAGCATCCGTTTGATCCGTATAATG
This sequence comes from Gigantopelta aegis, assembly GCF_016097555.1. NCBI lineage: Eukaryota > Metazoa > Mollusca > Gastropoda > Neomphalida > Peltospiridae > Gigantopelta > Gigantopelta aegis. The sequence goes on along the minus strand of NC_054699.1, from coordinate 21,284,940 downwards.
AATATTCTTCTTCTTCTCATCTTGTTTGGTAGTCACTCTTTTACATTTGATTGTATGTCTTTCTGAACATTTACAGACCAAGACGTCGTCCTCGTCGCTACTGCTGCTACTAACACTGCTCGAATATCCCGATGTCATTTTCTTCGTACCAGAATATCTTCAAACTCCAAAGCAAAAATAGATCTCGTTCGCAGAACTTTCGGCAAGCGAATGACGCTACTAACAAAACACCCCTTTTTATATCTAAATACGAACCTACATAGGTCAAGGCCAGTCGTAAGTAGGCCAAGGACAATAGTCTGGGGGACAGTCCAAGGGCACAACGGAACTAGTCTAAGTAAGTCAGGGCATGACTCATACCAAGGCCACACACACACACACACACACACACACACACATTCCTTTCTTCTTCTTAACAAACATCCCTTTCTTCTCCTTAACGCATATGCCTTTCTTTTTAACAAACATTCCTTTCTTCGATACAAATATGTCTTTCTTTCCCTATGACTAAAACAAAATACTAAAAATAAATATTTGTATTCAATTAATCTTTATTTTACGAGGAAGGAAATGTTTTATTTACTCAACACATTTTATTTACGGTTATACGGACATATGGTTAAGGACCACACAGATTTTGAGAGGAACCCCGCTGTCGCCACTACATGGGCTACGATTAGCAGCAAGGGATCTTTTATTTGCGCTTCCCACAGGCAGGATAGCACATACCACGGTCGTTGTCCAGTTGTGGAGCACTGGCTGGATATAGCCCAATGGGCCCACCGACGGGGATCGATCCCAGACCTACCGCACATCAAAGGAACACTGAGCTACGTCCCGTCCACACAGGGTTATTAGAGGGTATTGTATTGGGTTCTGCTTGAACATAATAAATAAATAAACAAATAAATAAAATAAAAACAAATAAATAAATAAACTAATTTAAAAAATAATAATAATAAAAATAAAAATTCTACCACATGAGATACGAACGACGTACCTTTCACGCTCAAGTCGACTACGCTAACGACTGAGCTACCGAAATATTGGTAAAGCCTGTCATTTAAACCATATATATGTGTGGGTGGGTGTGCGCTCGCGGGATGAAGCGACGAAATAGGTCAGTTCATAACAGTCTTGTGAATGCGCTATCAGATAGTGTAGAACGAGAATTCCTTTTTTTTACCTATTTCAATCATTTCGTCTTTCTGCCAGACTTTGAGAACGTAACTTCTAGAAGTTCCGTAGAGTATTTTATTTAGAGACTGACAACATAAGATACCATCACTTGCCGAATGTAAACAGTGATAACCATTCATCATTCAGCGCGCTAAAATTAAATACACTACCTCGCGTCGGGCAGTCCTTAGAAGTGGTAGGTTAACGACACCACTAGAGCATCTCGATTTATTAATCATCGGTTATTGGATGTGAAACATACTTCTGACAGTTTTAGAGAGGAAACCCGCTGCACTTTCCCATTAGTAGCAATTTGGGATCCTACACCATCCCTGTCAAGGCTAGGCGATGAGTCACACACCAAGTACGTCAAGGCTATGACTTACACCAAGGTCGCACACCTGCCCAGGTATACCAGACATTGCCTTCTAAGTCGGTCAATGCTAAAGAAATTGGTCAGGGCCAGTCCAAGGACATCAGTACCAACCTAAGTCGGTCAGGGACACGGGCGAGCGTTCACCCTAGTAGGCCACACCACTATGACTCACACCAAGGCCAGACACCAAGATCACGGCCAAGGTCAGACTATAACGACACACCTATGACTCATACCAAGGTCAAGGTCATGACGCCATACAGGCCAGACATCTGCCACGGTCAAGGTCACGGAAAAGTAGGTCATGACGCCCGGTAGGCCCTTATACTACTTAAAGGGACATTCCTGAGTTTACTACATTGTAAGATGTTTTCGACTAATAAAATATTTCTACGACTAAACTTACATATTAAATATATTTTCTTGTTTAGAATATCAATATCTGTATATTTAATGTGTTTCTAGTCGTCTTAATATTTGTAAGAAGCCCAAACTGGATTTTGTCTTCAAATAATTTCGTACGTACGAAAAAATATATTTTAGGAAATAAAATGAAATTTAACCTAGTACAAATATTAGAAAGACCAGAAACACGTTTAATATACAGCCACTAATATATTATGCAGAAAAATATATTTGATTTTTAATTACAATCGTTAAAAAGTCTCTGTTAGTCGATAACATCTTAAAAATTGCAGCAAACTCAGGAATGTCCCTTTAAGACGACCAGAAACACATTGAATATACAGACACTGATATTTTAAATAAGAAAATATATTTAATATGTAAGTTTAATCGTAGAAATATTTTATTTTTCTAAAACATCTTACAATGCAGCAAACTCAGGAATGTCCCTTTAAAAACAAAGATTTACGTATTCTACGAAATATAAAAACATGTGAACATATGACGACTTGAAACAGCGTGCTACATTTTCCATAATTTCACACAAATAATAATAGTGAACATTTCATGACATTTATGTTATTGATAACAAATAAATATGAAAATGTCTGGGTTTGTCAAAACACACATGCACACGCACGTGTACACAGTTCAAGAGCCACATGCATATATACATGTAGTATCTGTATGTTAATTCTGATAGAAATGTAGTTATAAAAGAAAAATAATTCATAAAAAGAACACGATCTAACAAGAAACCAAAAGGTTATGGGGTGCAATTCGTACACATTAAAAATTGACAAATGGGTGCGCATCGTATACACATGTTGGTGCGCGTCATACACTGGTGCATTGACAGGGCTCGTCTTTCGAAGTGAATTGTGCAGTTAATACTAAACACAAAGCTTAGATATTTTAAATAAAGATTCAACGATCATCTATAAAAAAGGTTATGTATTCAATTTTAGAGGTTATGAATAGCATTATTTGGTTTTTGTTGTCGATTCAGTACTGTTTATTCATGCTGTTCGTGAATGGCAAACGAAAAACATATGATTTTTGGCATGAAGTCAATTACACTGTATATGTTTACAGCCTAAACTTTCATACAGATTAGTTAATTATATATTAAGATATTTTCAAAAATGTCACGGTGATAACGAAAGGAATTCGCACTTTAGTGATAAAACGCAATCATTTCCTTGTGTGCAATTCATTCCTGCCGTACACCGTTCCTACGGTGTGCAAAGTAGAATGAAGATAAACATAAATTATTCTCATTTAATTTTTGAGGTAGGTTATCGTGGATTTAATATCGCTAAATGTTACATTTAAAACCTAACGCTAACACATTCGTAGGTATTAAATCAACGATAGCCAACGATAGGGGGCAAGTGGGGCAGTTCTCCCCCCACCCACCCCCTGAAAAAAATCCGGAAACAAATTATAGAAACTTAAATGAATACTAAAGCAAGGCTTTTGAACTGGTATGCATATTCAACGATACATAATGCACATTATTGTTTAATATCAACAAGTATAATCGTATAGTTAATTAATAAAACGGTTAAATGTGACGGCTATTATATATAACAGGCGCAGCCATTTTGTACCATCCCAGTGAATACGCCCTCTGGCGAGCTGGTGGTTACGTAATACCCAACGTGTCATGTCAGGAATTAGTCTTCAAACTGAAGAAACAGAACATACCTGATCTTTGCGGATGCATCGCAATGTTCTGTAATAATATCCATTCCAGTAACACAGCAACGTGTATATATGTGGTTTATTTTTCAATACAAAATAAACCACCATTGTCAAAATGGTGAAATAACTGTATTATGTTTTGTACATAAATTAACCCACGTACTGAAATAATAGTCGGTGTGTTTTCTTGGTTAATTGGTCTTTTCTTTCTGTGGCCTGTACCTGTGGTTCCTGATTGGCAGGTGTATATTTAGACGGTCCCCAGACACTGTGTCTAGACACACTAAAAAGACATGTCTCTTTTATTAAGATCACAGGGTATTGTGTGATAACCTCAAATTGTAATGGACATTACCAGCCGTCCTGTTTTATTACTGTAAGTAATTCTATAAAACCCTTGATTAAGTAGACTTTCCCATCTAAAATCACAAAACTGACCAATTACGTAGTCCCAAAGAATTGAAAATTATCACTTGGGTATCGTGAGTGGTAATTTTTGCTCGATAGGCCAATAGGTCTAATAATATAAAAACAATTATTTGGATTTAAAAAAAAACAAAAACAAACTATAACTCCATTTCGTTATATTGATGCAAATTGAAATATATTTAGTTAAATAGTTTATTATACTATCAAGTCATTTATGTTGTTTTACAAGTCAGGTTGATAAAAGCGAAGCGCCTTGTCATAAATTAGAGCGTTTGTTTACACTGTGCATACAGAAGTTGGACGGAGCTGATGTCACTTCGCCCCAAGCTATACTACCAGACGTCCCAAAAATGAAACAAAATGGCTGCCCCCAGTTAGCAGGAATAATCATGGGGTTTTTTTTAATTATTAACTCTAAAATTACACGTTTTTCATTTGTTAAAGTGTCAGTATGTGTTGGTGGTCCGGGTATGCATCTTTCCAACTCTTGTTGGAGTTTAGTCTACCGTTAAAGAAAATTCTCTTCTTAAAGGAATGCTAAAGCAAGGCTTTTGGACTGGTATGCATATTCAACGATACATAATGCACATTATTGCTTAATATCAACAAGTATAATCGTATAGTTAATTAATAAAACGGTTAAATGTGACGGCTATAGCCTATATTAAAAACATACTTATCTGGCCTTGATTTGAATAGCGCTAAGCGGCCCCAATTAGCCACTAAATGATTTCCGGCGCGTTCACGCTCCAGTCGCTTGCAACAAAGGCCCTTTGTTACTACTGAATTGTGGAGTAGTCATCGACATTTATTTTTTGAAAGTTTTATATTACTATTATTGTTTGTCAGATTGTGTGCAATCTCCTTCTTTTACAGAATGACTGACTCGTTAAAACAGCATTTTAATAGTTTTGATATTTGCAATGTGTTTGTGTATGTATCACTGTGTATGAACGGAAATGTACATTAATTTGACTAAATGACTTGCTGCGATTTTCTGTATCGCTAGGTGTATTATTAAAGGGACATTCCTGAGTTTGCTCTATTGTAAGATGTTTGCGACTAATAAAGTATTTCTATGATTAAACTTACATATTAAATATGTTTTCTTATTTAGAATATAAGTGTCTGTATATTCAATGTGTTTCTGGTCGTCTTAATATTTACAAAAAGCTTTACTGGATTTTGTCTTCAAATAATTTCGTACGTATAAAAAAATATATATTTTAGGAAATAAAATGTAATTTAACCTAGTTCAAATATTAGAATGATCAGAAACACGTTTAATATACAGCCACTAATATTTTATGCGGAAAAATGTATTTGATATGTAATTACAATCGTTACAAATTCTGTTAGTCGATAACATCTTAAAAATTGCAGCAAACTCAGGAATGTCCCTTTAACTACGATCTATGCAGTAGGCTAGTTAATAATGAAACTAACGATACAGACATTCACTTCCTCGCCTAACGATAATGTTTCTACTGTCTGAATCGGTAATAAAGACGGTTTCGGAAGCAAACATGCACATATTTTTTCAGTGGAATAAACACAGGTAACAAATCGTACATCAAAAAAAAGAAAGAAATGTTTTATTTAACGACGCACTCAAGACATTTTATTTACGGTTATATGACGTCAGACATATGGTTAAGGACCACACAGATACTGAGAAATAAAGCTGAAAAGCAACCTATTAACTTTTCATCTGAAAATGCTGAAGTATACAACAGGCACTTCTCTTTGGAGGAGTTGCAGGATGCTCTACGTAGAGCCCATGATACTTCAGTAGGACCAGATGAAATACATTTTCAAGTGTTAAAACACTTACCTGAATCATCCTTAATGGTTTTATTAAATATCTTTAACATCATCTGGATTTCTGGTGACTTTCCTTCTGACTGGAGAAAAGCCATTGTCATTCCTATTCCTAAGCCTGGTAAGGATCCAACGAATCCTACCAGTTACCGCCCTATTGCTTTGACAAGTTGCATTTGTAAACTCATGGAAAGAATGATCAACCGTAGACTTGTCTGGTATCTCGAGTCCCACAAATTGCTTACTAACGTGCAATGTGGGTTCAGGTCTAAACGTAGCACGGTCGATCATCTTGTTATATTTGAAACGTTTTGTAGGGATGCTTTTATCCATAACCAGCATTTGGTATCGGTCTTTTTTTTACCTAGAGAAAGCTTATGATACCACGTGGAAGTATGGGATTTTGAAAGACCTCCATGGCATGGACCTAAGAGGCCGTATACCTGACTTTATCTCAAATGTCTTACAGAATAGGTCTTTCAAGGTACGAGTGGGATCTACGTTATCCGATTCTCACTCCCAAGAGATAGGTGTGCCTCAAGGTAGCATCCTGTCAGTAACTTTATTTTCCGTGAAAATTAACAGCATCACCCAGTGTTTAAAACCTGGCGTTGATAGCTCGTTATATGTAGACGATTTTCAGATTTGCTACAGGTCGTCCAGTATGAGTATCATTGAACGTTAGTTGCAGCTTTGTTTGAATAAACTTTAACAATGGGCAACTGACAATGGATTTCGATTCTAAAAGTCAAAAACCGTCTGTATGCATACCTGCCAGAAAAGGGGTCACCATTTAGATCCTCAGCTGTTTCTGGACAAAACTCCGGTTCCAGTTGTGGAGGAGACCAAATTTCTGGGGGTTATTTTTGACAGGAGGCTATCTTTTGTTCCTCATTTACAGTATGTGAAAAAGAAGGGCTTAAAGGCCCTCAATATCTTAAAAGTTATTGGCAATACTGAATGGGGAGCAGATCCAACGGTTATGCTCCGACTTTACAGATCTTTAGTTCGGTCTAAACTTGATTATGGGTGCATTGTGTATGGGTCAGCACGTAAATCTTACTTGCAAATAGTAGATCATATACACAACCAGAGACTTAGGCTTTGTTTTGGTGCTTTCAAAACATCTCCTGTGGAGAGCTTGTACGTCGATGCACACGAACCTAGTTTGGATGCTAGACGTGCAAAGCTTTCTCTGCAGTATGCTACAAAGATTAAATCAATGCCAAAATATCCTGCACACAATACGGTGTTTGATAACAAATATATGAAGTTATTTGATGCGAAACCGAATGCGATTCGAACATTTGGTCTTCGCATTAAGCAGTTTTTATGAAGTTAACAACATTGATTTAACAGACATTTTGGAAACGCCTTCATATTTTATTTTGCCACCTTGGTGTATCAAACCACCAAAAATTGTATTCGATCTTGTGCATCTAAAAAAGTATCGCACAGATGCAGTTATTTATAAACAACATTTCATGGAAATCCAAGAGAGGTAACGTGATTACATTCCTGTTTACACAGACGGATCACGGGATGGGAATTCTGCGGCTTGTGCTAGTTTTTCTATCAGACGCAGTAATTTCCATGAGATTCCCCGATTCAGCATCAATCTTTACTGCTGAAAGCTGGGAAATCATTAAAGGGACATTCCTGAGTTTGCTGCAATTTTTAAGGTGTTATCGACTAACAGAGACTTTTTACGATTATAATTATATATAAAATATATTTTTATGCATACAGTATTAGTGGCTGTATATTAAACGCGTTTCTGATCGTTCTAATATTTGTACTAGGTTAAATTTCATTTTATTTCCTAAAATATATTTTCAGGAATGTCCCTTTAAAGCCCAGGAACAGATTAAAGGTGGGTTTATACTTTTTACGCCGTCACACGGCGTTAAACGCTAGCACACGCCGGTAAACGCTACGCCGGTTGACGGCGTGAGCTGGCGAGTGACGGCAGACGTTAAGTGCCATTGGCCAAGTATAAACACACGGACGTACACGCTCGCAGACGCTGACCTTGTTTCAAGACTCCGCGGTAAAATTGAACTTTGAACAAATGTTAAGATGGTGGACATAAGCGACGAGGTGGCACTTCACCTCGTACAGTTGCAAACAGCAGTCGTCTTGTGTTATTTAGAGAGCCAAAGGGACACTGCTCGACTTTTGTATTAAGATCCTTGAAGCCAATCAAAACCAAGGCGATTTAATGTTATACTTTGAACAGGGTCCGGGGGTCTTAATATGCATGCCATTTCCAAATCATGAAGTGCTGCAAATGACATTTAAAATAAGTTGACAAACAGGTAATATAGTGAACTTAAAGGTTTTGGAGCAAACTTGGGGAGTCAGACATATGGAGCAAAATTGATCAATTGGGGGTAGAACTGGCTGGAAGCGAACTGGTTGGGAACAAAACTTCCCAATACGTCCACAAAGAAAACACACACACACACGTCATATATATATATATATATATATATATATATATATATATATATATATATATATATATATATATATATATATATATATATATATATATATATATATATATATTCAGTAAAAACAAGCCAAATGACAATAGACCGGTTTTATGGGATAGCCTGGTTTTTACAAGAATTATTAATCATAGAACGCCTCATGAAACATCCATGCTTACAATCTCGGCCTAACGATTCGCCAGTGGCTCGCCAGGCATTGTCCTTCTTAGTCTGGTCCTTGAAATCTGACCAAGTCGGTACATTTACAACACTTATATCCCTGTATTTCGTTTATTAAAAGTTCGTGAATGTTCTCCATTCTACTGTACAGTGACCCAGTGCTGTGTTGTGAAATGACGTAACTACTTCTGATTGGCTGAATAGCTGACGTCTTCCAGCGCTTACCTTGAAAGTTCAACACGGTTGAACTTTGAAAAATGTTCACGCCGTTAAGCGCCGTTACACGCCGACTCTCGCCGGCGTGAAAGTATAAACCCACCTTAAGGATTCATGTGCATCCAAATATATTATTTTTACACTCACTTTCGTGTCTTCAAGCTCTACAGTACATGAAATTGGAGCACCCGTTAGTTGGAATGGTGATACGAAAGTGTGTCTTTTTATCAATTGCCAATAAAGATGTTATATTTTGTTGGGTACCCAGCCAAGTTGACATTAAGGGTAACGAAAAGGCAGGTGTTGCTACCAAGTCTGCTTTTAACTTGCCCCGTGTCCATGTTGGTGTCCCCTACAGTGATTTTAAATTTCATATTAACCAATATATCTTTTCGACTTGGCAAGATGATTGGGACGGTGCGGTTGCGAACAAGCTTCATGCTGTCAAGCCAGTCCTGGGAGAGTGGTAGTCATCCTACAGGCGGTGCAGGAAGGATGAAGTAGTTTTGTGCCGTACCCGCATCGGCCATACATATTTGACGCATTCATTTATTTTAAAGGGACATTCCTGAGTCTGCTGCATTATAACATGTTTCTGACTAATAAAATATTTCTACGATTAAACTTACATATTAAATATATTTTCTTGTTTAGAATATGTCTGTATATTCAATGTGTTTCTGGTCATCTCAGTATTTGTAAGACGCCCAAACTGGATATTGTCATCAAATAATTTCGTACATAAGAAAAACGTTTTTAGGAAATATAATGAAATTTAACCTTGTACAAATATTAGAACGGTCAGAAACACGTTTAATATACAGCCACTAATATTTTATGCAGAAAAATATATTTGATATGTAATTATAATCGTTAAAAAGTCTCGGTTAGTCGATAACATCTTAAAAATTGCAGCAAACTCAGGAATGTCCCTTTAAACTTACATATTTATATATAATGTATTTTCTTGTTTAGAATATCAGTGTCTGTATATTCAATGTGTTTCTGGTCGTCTTAAGATTCGTAAGAAGCCCAAACTGGATTTTGTCTTCAAATAATTTCGTACGTACGAAATACAACACATTGAATAGGAATAAGATGGAGCCAAAAACCGCGGAACCGGAAGAGGCCTATTTATTAGTACGATCGTACTAATAGCACGATCACAACCTGACAACTCAAATAGCTTTCAAAGAACCAATGTTGGCGTGACAACTTTTTTCTTTGTCTCTCCTGCCACTCCTGTTTTGAAAATCAAAATATTGTTCTTGCATATGTATTATGGAACCGGACTGTCTGGTCTGGAGTAACGCAACAAAATATTAAAGGAATTTAAACATTAACTGTAAACGAAGGAAATGTTATGTACTTTTATGTTGTACTTATTCAATGTTATTTATATCAAAAATCGGTTACATAGTCATCAAGGTGTCCAGGCTTGACCCGATGACGTTTGGACTGTCGAATCGGGCGAACGTTATTTGGGGTCCTCTCTATAGACGTTTCGCACACATCATCTGGAACAGTAGGATCTGTCTCTAATAACACACCATTATCATAGGATTGATCAACATCAGACAACAGCTCAGGAACAGGTGGTTGATTGGGTGGGTTATGAAAGGTTTGGACTTCATCATCAAGTAAATCCTGAATGGTATGAAGTGGTTTGCTAACACTGATGACGGAACTTGGAACTTTGAAACACTCGCTGTCACGTACTCTTATAAGAGGTACTCCTCAGTTGATTGCCTGTAAATTTGGCTATGTTTAACCATGTGCCATCCTTGTGAACAACCAAGTACCGTGGTCGACCACAAGTCTTTTGACGATCATTTAACAAGTATACCACGTCACCTGTCGAAACACTAGGAACCTGGGGTTCGCGGCTAGATGGTGTCTTCGACTTTTCACTGAATTCATATTTGGCTGTGCGAATCATATTTTGATCACTGATCAACTTGTGATCATCAACAGGTATTTGGTCGTTTGTGAACTGGTCTCTGTGAGTCCACATTTCTCTTGAAGACAGACCCCGGGAGCGAATTCTTGAATTAAGTCTGGCCGTAACAATAGCTAGAGTGAGAGAAGAAATGCTTCCACCATGAGGATCATGTCGAACAAGTTCTTCTTCTATCTCTTGAACAGCTTTTTCCGCCACTGGATTTTTGTTTGGATTCTTAATCCTTCCTAATTCTAAAGAAATTATTTCCTTTTCCAGTAGCTTATCCTTTATTAAAGCCTGGAATCCAGGAGCAGGATCAATACGAACAACTGCAAGGGGACCGCTGAGAGGACGGAGTTCAACACATGATCGAATCAAAGCGTCACGTAATGATTCAGCACGTTCATTTTCAATCAACATAGTTGTAGTGAATCAGGTGACTGTTTCTCGAAGGCCGAAGATCAGTTGTCGGTTACGTTTGATAACGTTGGCTGCAAATGTGGATCCAATGACTTCAGGAGGTGGACATGAAGTTTGTTGGATGAGTCTGAGAAACTTTGGTTAAGGATGCACAATGATGACAACTTGTGGAAGTGAGGGTAATGGCATTATCACAATCCAATGTATAGAAATAGCGCTGGAAAACCAGTTTCATTTGATGACAGGTTGGATGATCCAATTGAATGTGTAGTGCAGCAAGGAGACCATCAAGAAATTGTCGTGGTACAATTATACTGTCTTGTGTGGGATGTAGAGGTTCATGCCGTCGAACAACCAACAAGCCATCATTGGATATAGAGACAACTCTTAAGTAACGCTTGACATCCTTAACATTCATAACCTTCTTGGACGGACGTGTACATTGGCGTAGATGAGCGTGAGTACGCCTCAGTACAGAACATTCCTCCTGAATACGTAACCATGCAGTTCGGCTGGTGAATGGTAATCGTGCTGCTCCCTTTAGAATATCTTGGATGTCAACTTTGCGAACAGTAGCATTCTCGAACTGTCTGACGAAACTACCAATTTGGCATTCAGTTTCGCTGCAAGCAAGAGCATTGCGGCTTGTGAAGTCGGACGGAACATTAGCTGCACCTGCCAAGTGCCTTATGGCAGCTTGATATTGGCTTGTTGTAGAGAGGAATGTTAACACACGTGGGCTCGTGGAGAATTCGCCCCTGGCTAGTTTTTCGTAAGCCTGAACGCAGGGCTTACTGTCTGTGAGGATGACTGTGTTGGCTTTGGACTGTATAATATATGGACTAAAGTGTTTAGTGGCGAATGCAATAGCTAGCGCCTCAATTTCACAAGGTATCCATGTATACTGACGAGCTCTCAGTTTCGCACTGAAAAAGCCTGCAAGTCGAAGCTTGCCATCGCGTGTGATGTACATTGTAGCACCAATTCCATGATTTTTTATTGACCCATCGGTGACAATCCATAGCTGATCATCTGGCCTAGGAATCACTATGGATTTATGGTGGGCCAGCTCTTTCTGAGCACTATAAAATGCAGTCAATCTGTCTTCTGACCATTCAATCTTGTCCTTGGACTCTTTGCCTGCAGTGATGTCATCTAGTGGAGAAAGAATTGATGCGCATCCAGGTAGAACACGGGCGAGTACCTTGTAAGCACTAATGAACGATCGAAGACCCTTGATTGTAGGTGGTACAGAGCAGTTGACAAGAGTAGCAATCCTGTGAGAGTTTGCCGAAAGTGAACCTGAATTCCAAGTCCATCCTAATATGGTTGTGGACTTCGGACATATGACCGTCTTGCGAGGAGAGAGATGGAGGTTGGCCTTTAGTAGACAAGCAAGAACGCTCCTCCAGTTGTTTAACACCTTGTCGATTGTATTGCCACCACAGAAAAGATCATCTGCAATTTTCACAACAATACCTTCTTTCAGTAATGAACAGAGAACACGACACAGAAGTTCCTCTAAGGCGGTTTCCGATCCTGGCATGCCCATAGCAGATCTGGCATAGACTCTGACACCTCTAAACGGCGTTACCACACCGCAGAACTTCATGGAGTCTTTGGACAACGGTATCTGGTAAAAAGCACTGCTAAGATCGGTGGTAATAATATGTCTCCACTGCGCAATTTTCCTCAGAGTAGAATCAATGTCTGGTAAGAGTGAAGGTTGGGGTTTACTATAACGGCCAACATCAGCGAATGCAGTTACAAGGCGTGTTCCTCCGTTAGGCTTGTTCACTAGGAAGGAAGGGTTGACATATTCCACTGATATGCCTGCATCTTCTGGGCGAACAAAAACACCCTTTTCTACAAGCTCTTCAAACTTATCTTGTAATTCAAGTAACCTGTCACGGTTATATTGGCAAAGCCGACCTTTACGTTGGGGGGGGGGGGGGGGGGGGGGTAAACAGGACCCATATGAACTACTGCCTTGAAAGGGTCCATGGTACCATTGTAGCTTGGAATGCTTGGACTGAATACGTCATCAAATTCAGAAAGCAGACTTTTGAAGTCACGTTTGGATGCTGGTGTCAAGATATTATCTGGATCTAACGTGGCGCTCTCTGAATGCGTATCTGAAATTTTACCAATATGTGTCTCTCGGATGGTAATGTCAGGACTACGTGGACACGACGCAGACTTCAGGAACAAACACCGGTCGTATCTGACAGAAATGTTCGTTTCTCTGTAAGGTAACTGGGGTGTTTGTTAGGTTCGGAATGCGGATCCGGCCTGAGACACTAGTAACTATGCTGGGCAATGGCCAGACATTGGACGGTTTCGTGTTCTTCGTTCGTATGATATTCCGTTGAGGTTCTAGAGCAAATTCTTCACTTGAACTGTTGTATGGTTCTGGAACCTGTACCTCGATATAGTCACCGGGCTATATAGTTGATGCAATGGAAGGAGCTCGCAAAACTGTAGCGTGGCAAACCGAATGCGAAGAATCTTTTGGCCTGGAAATTGTACCATACTCAAAACATGTACCATCACCGAGAATGATGGTTCTAGTTGCGGGGCGAGCATAGACATCATTTACTTCCATAAATGGCACACCTGCGAGAATGCCAACGTCCACACTTTTGATAACGAGAACTTTAGAAATAAACTGATGTTTCTCTCGAGAGAGAATGTGATCTCTGTTTCTCCTATGGTTTCCAATGGAGGAAAACCATCAGCTTGGTGGGCAGACTGTGTACTTTTAATGATTTTTGCGCCTAAACGGAAGGCAGTTGATTCTCGAATCATGTTGCCGGTCGCTCCACTATCAAGAGTAAGTCTAACCGTGTGGTGGCCACAAAATACATCCAGGTATGGTGAAGAAGAGATATGTATTCGTCTCGCAGATGGGGCTGTCATGAATGGACTCTTACTTACTGATGGTTCTGCATCTGGTTCGTCACTGGAATCCTCACTGAGGTGTTCATCACTGTCAACTAGAGCAATAATCTGTCTCGCCCTTGCCATATATCGACGATCAGCATCAGGGAGAAATGGACATGCACTGGGAAAATTATTTACATCTTGCTTGTTTGTTTGTTTACAAATTGGGCAGGTCTTTTTAGGCAGTTGGCGCTTTGATACATAATTCGGCTTTCTATGGGAGGGTTGATGAGTAGTAAAGTGGTTGTTCGTTGAGGAAGCTCTTAGGATCTTAACCTCCTCACCTGCTTGAACTTCATCTAAAAGAGATGTAAGAGCCTGGGAGATCTCTGGTCGAATAGAGGCTAATGTCCATGAACGGAGCTCAGTGCCATATCGTTGTTTGATAAGCTTTGATAAAGCAGGATGAAGTAATCGTAACCAAGTCAATACTGCAAAGTTTTCGAGGGAGGGTGTAACCTCTTCATCTGCGACATGATCACCGTGATGGGTAATACTGGATTCGTTTGTGAGTAAGTTATCTTCGATAAAAGCAATTATCCATTGGTACAAATCTTCTGGTCGTTCATCTGGGAGTAACAAAATGTCGTTAAAATCCAAGAAATGGGCACCGGTAGTTTGAAATCCGAAATGGAGACGGATAGCTTGCCAAATATTATCCAAAGAGGTGGAGTTGCGAACAATTGTGTTTCTTGAAAGTATAGGACAGTAATTTGCGATTTGACCAAGCATGAGTTCTGGCATGTTAACCTTTTGTTGCGCAGGATACCGTCATTTAATAGGAATGCGGTCAACATCATTCCTGAAACCACGAAGTGGATTGTCTTTAGTACGTTTCTCCCAGTAAAAACCAGGTACGAGAAATGTTGAGAAATGTGTGTCGAGCGATAGATAACGTGTATTGTAAGTTCTGTCGCCAGCTTTCGAACGAACTTATTGTTTCATGTTTTGTTAGACACCATTGCTTCGGTGCGCGATGGCTGTGGGCCATTGTGGATGACCTGTTTGAAATAATTTATTATTAGACTAGTAAACACGTTATCGTGTTTTACAGGGGTGTTGTTTTTGTGTCGAACACTCACGCGTGTTCTGTTGGGCCCGGTTTTGACACCTACAACCGTAATACTTCCTTCAGTGAGTCGCCTGTGATTATCTTACAGATACTCTGTTTCAAGGCGTTGGTTCAGATCCCGACGATGCCACCACGCCAGTAAGAAGAACAGAAATACAACACACTGAAGGTATCTCACCACTATTGATTATACATTGGTGACAGTACAAATATAAAGCCAAGCACTGACTAAATTATTAACAGTAGGTGCTATATACTACCTGACATGAAGAGAACAGCCTCTGTGACAGGATTTAAGTAAATAAAATTGATACTTCGCCACCTGCAATTTTAATTATCCACTCTCCTAAGCACATGGGCTAATGGAGGGGAGGCTACTCTCGTTAAATATATGTACCACAGGCATAGCAAACATGGTCTTGCTTGTAGCTAAGCAGATATGCATCTGTCAGTTTGATATGCCAAAATCAAGAGGCAATGTTACCCTTCCAATATTCCATAATCATACTGTCAAGTCTGTTCAGACACCAACATAATAAAATAAAGAAAAGAGGTACTCTTTTTCATGGAACTAAATTCGTCGCCTACACGTCGCTCATTGGCTGAAATAGCGGTGTGATCCCTGAATAGGAATAACATAGAGCCAAAAACCGCGGAACCGGAAGAGGCCTATTTATTAGTACGATCGTACTAATAGCACGATCACAACCTGACAACTCAAATAGCGTTCAAAGAACCAATGTTGGCGTTGGACATAAAATGAAATTTGACCTAGTACAAATAGTAGAACGATCAGAAACACATTTAATATACAGCCACTAATATTTTATGCAGAAAAATATATTTGATATGTAATTGCAATCGTTAAACAGTCTCTGTTAGTCGATAACATCTTAAACATTGCAGCAAACTCAGGAATGTCCCATTAAAGAAGGATCCTCCACCTCAGTGTGAACATTGTCAGTGTACACTGACTGTGCGCCACAGTTTGGTGGAGTGTGACCATCTCAAGCCGAAAAGAAATGATATATTTGGCAACAGAAATGTTTTGGAATCTTTTTAATTCCATCCAATGTTAATTGTAAAAGTTTTTAAAACACTTTGACTTCCATTCAAAGTTTTAAGATATACTTAACTTGATTTTATATACTGTATTATACTTTTTCCCCACAGCTCCTTACATTGTGGTTTTACATAAATATATATAAATAATATTTTCATATACTTACCATTTGTGAAACCCAATAGCCGATGTGTATTTTTGTGCTGGGGTGTCGTTAAACATTCATTCATTCATTCATTCAAACTCGCTGTCGCCACTTCATGGACTACTCTTTTCGATTAGCAGCAAGGGATCTTTTATATGCACCATCCCACAGACAGGGTAGTGCATACCACGGCCTTTGATATGCCAGTCGTGTTGCACTGGTTGGAACGAGAAACAGCCCAATGGGCCCACCGACGGGGATCAATCCTAGACCGACCGCGCATTGAGCGAGCACTGTATCACTGGACTACGTCCCGCCCTAAATCTGACGTCATGACGTATATTAAATTTAATTGAATACTGACGATGCAAATAAATGCGTTATTGATGGAAATACGCAAACAAATCGGAACAGCGAGTCCAGTGTCATTGTCAGACAAGGTGTAACGGACATAGTGTAACGGACACAATTTCTTATGTAATTTAATAGTTACAATCGACCATGGGCTTCATTTGGTGGGGGACGTGTCTCCCCCCCCCACTTTTTGGGATGGCAAAAATCACATATTTCAAGACAATATTTATTTGCGTTTTACTTTTACGGTCATTTTTACCTGGATTGTCAACTTTTGCATATCTTACATTATCTGGAATGAATATCTGTTCATATAGGCCCGAGGTCCCGATGTTACCATATTCAGATATTCTGAGCATGTACAGTATACATTTGTTGGCAATAAAGTATGTTTCACTTTGTAGTATAGTATGTAATGTATTTGCAGACAGCCAATTTTACAATGACTCGATGGAAACGATGTGGATGTAAATTGCAGTATATATTTCAGAAAAATATTCAGTGTACATGGTGGTGCACTACTCTAAATAATGTTCTCAGACAGCCACAATGACCTTGGGCGCTCGCGATTAGTCGCACGAAATATTGTTAGAACCCAATTGTCCCCCCCCCCCCCCCTTTTTCCTTGCAAATGACGCCCATGCAATCGACTATATACCTGCAATTATTAATATTATGCACCATTAAAGTGACGATCCTGAGTTTGCTGCAATTTTTAAGATGTTATCGACTAACAGATACTTTTTAACTATTGTAATTACATATTAGTGGATGTATATTAAACGTGTTTCTGATCGTTCTAATATTGTACTAGATTAAATTTCATTTTATTTCCTAAAATATATGTTCTCGTACGTACGAAATTATTTGAAGACAAAATCCAGTTTGGGCTTCTTACAAATATTAAGACGGCCAAAAACTCATTGAATATACAGACACTGATATTCTAAACAAGAAAATATATTTAATATGTAAGTCTAATCGTAGAAATATTTTATTTTTTGGAAACATCTTATAATGCAGCAAACTCAGGAATGTCCCTTTAAAATAAATGAATGCGTCAAATATGTATGGCCGATGCGGGCACGGCACAAGACTACTTCATCCCTCCTGCACCGCCTGTATATACATAAACGTGAAACAGATATTTTTCAATATTTTGTTGTGATTAATGAAACATATATTTATTGGACTTAAAATAACAATTTATGAGAGGAAGACATTGATTGGTACTTTTGTCTGGGTTTTAATGCTGGTTTTGTTCTCGTTACACATACAATAGCATAAACACACAAAATAGTGTGAAATGCGTTCACTACATGCTCAATCATGCTGCATGCAATGCACGTGAAATGCCAGTATGTGGACACATAAAAGTCACGTAACGGTGTCATATTCCTCGTCACATTAAGAATGCCACGACTCATAGAAGAACAAAGGGAGCGAGCGTTGGGCATGGTTCAAGGGGGGACTTTGCAAAGCCAAGTTGCTAGGACCTTTTGGACGACTTGTTGAACGTCATCAACAGACCGAGAGTGTCCGTGATCGACCTTGATGAGTTAGGACGTCGTGTACGTCATCGCTAGCCACCACCGCGTAACGTCGCTGAGCTTGCACAGGCGTTGCAGGAGCAGTGGAGGAACATTCCTGTGGCTTATTTGAGATGTTTGTGCCAATCCTTTCCCCGTCGTCTTCACCCATGCTCACGGGCCAATGGTGGACACACCAGATACTGACCTTGATATGGTGGTGTTGAACTTCTCGATTACGAATGCAACTCGATTACTGATGATAACTGGCCATGTTTCCATGTGAATGTATCTCATGAATACCAGTCATTAATGTTTGTCATTCAGGGCCGTACCCTCCGGGGGGGGGGGGGGGGCAGCTGCCCCCCCTGAGAATCTTGTCCTTTTTTTTTTTTATATATATATCTCCAGTAATAGCATAGAAATGTTTAATCTTTATAGTATGTTAAAAATTATTTATAAAATTTAGTGCCCCCCCATGGATTTTGGTCAGGGTACGGCCCTGTCATTATTTGCAATGAAAAGTTGTTTTTGCGTTTTCATTGTATGTCAGTATATATATATATATATATATATATATATATACACACACACACACACACACACATATACACACACTTATACACACACTTATACACACACACACACACACACACACACACACACCACAAACATACACGCCCTCCCCATGTCACCTCCCTACGCCACTGGCATATGTACATAGATAAACCCTTTTTTCAAATGTGCGTGTTCGCCTGGGTTATGTTTCTGGTGTGTGGCCTTGTTTTGTAGGCTATTGTTTATTTGGGGGCAGATTAAAGTACTGTCGGAAATAGAATAAAAATGATTTTCGTCGATTATTTCTTACATATTAAACAGACAAGTAAATATTTTGTAAATATCTATTTAATGATAGTCTACCTAATTTAGCATTTACTTGTTTTGGCTCGCATTGATGTACAAGGTGGTGTTTACTCTTGAAATTAAAAAAGATTTAGTAAACAGGTGATTTGTGCACTTTATTGGAACAGACTATAAAACATTGTGGTCAACATGCATTGTGTCAATTTCATTGCTATTACAATATGTGAAGGACTGTTTCTGATGACGGTTTACCCCTATCCCTCTCCAAAACAAAATATTTGTAGACATTTATAAGCAACTTTTGAGCAAAACTGTCAAGAACCATTCTGTGATCTATTATACCAGTATTAAAGGTGCTATCTTAAAGTTGCATAATGACAGCTATAATGCAAATCATGTTTTTATTAAATTTTGCTTTAACATTTAAAGACTACACCTTTAACTATAGGCCCATAAATGATTATATGAAATAATTTTATCTAGTAGAAAATACATTTTTGTTGGAGAATTTTTATCACAAACAGATGCTCACATATAACTTCCAATATAGCACCTTTAAGTGGTTGCAAGATTGTGTAAATTTCTAATGTACTTATATTAATTTATATTCACTAAACATGCTAGTCATAATTAATAATTTATGCTGCAATTCAAAATAATCAATTGACTTGCAGTTTTAAATTAAAAGTTTGTTTAAGGGTAAATGAAATTGACACATAGTGTCAAAATGTGTTATAGTTTGTTCCAATAAAGGTCACAAATCTCCTGTTTACTGATATTTTTATTTCAATTTCAAGAGTAAACACCACCTTGTACATCAATGAGAGTCCAAACAAGTAAATGCTAAATTAGGTAGAGTATCATTAAATAGGTATTTACAAAATATTTACTTGTCAGTTTAATATGAAAGAAATAATTTACGAAAATAATTTTTATTCTATTTCCGACACTACTTTAGTTCTTGTTACTGCAGTGGCGGATCTAGAAAATAATAAGAGGGGGGTCACTGGATTGGGATGGAGTGAACCGGCGGGGCTGAGCCATGGTGAAGGTTCCGGGGATAAAGCCCCCTGAGGTTTCGGCATTGTGGACATTTTAGAGCCTTATTTCACTAATTTCCGAGGATCTAATTCCTAATTAATAATTCCATAAAGTTGATAAATTTGTTGCCGTTTTCCTGATTCACAACAAAATATTATATCGAAAACGATTTAATTGTGTCCTTATCGATGTAAGCCATGCTCAGTTCAGTTGTTCACCTGATTAACAACAGGGCGATGCATATTATCTTCCTGAACAAAAATTTGAAGTAACGGTATATCTTTGGAATGAACATGCAAAAAAAAAAAAATCCCCAGGAAGGGAGGGGTGACTAACCACCCTATTCACCCCCCCTCCCCCGGATCCGCCACTGTACTGGTGTTTTCTTTAGGGGGGAGGTAAAATTTTTGAGGAGGTTTTATTTTTTAAATATCAGATTTTTTGTTTTGCCTACCACTTACGCTTATAATCATGTATACAACAATGTCTTCATTTTAACATGTTGAACATCTACCGACCTTAAATAATCGGCATGCAAGACTAACATAAATATGATGTAAACAAAACAAGTACTGTTACTATAGGTAGATGTTTTTAGGTTAAATTATATATTTAACAGCAAAATTTACACGTTATAATTCAATGCATATAGGCCTGATTGATTTGCAATAAACGAAATATTTAGTCAAACAGGCGCGTGTGCAGGAAATTGTGTAGAGGAAGTCTAGACTGACTCGTGGTGTTTTTAGGGAAGGGGTCGGGCCATGCGTCCCCGCATAATATAGCACGTGGGGAAGGGGACTGTTCTGATCGGAATATTACATATGGTCCGTCCCATCCTCCTACAAACATGTTTTGTTGGTTTTGTAACTAATTTAAGTTTGGTTTGACGTAAAAATAAAAATAAATGTGTTTTGGAAATAACAGAAATATACTATTTCTGTGTTTAATTTAGAAAACAAGCGGCTCAGAAATAAATAACTTGTAGTAAATTCCATAGCATAAAAAAAATGCGTTCCCTGTGGGACGCACTATAAACATATATTTCTATTATCTATTACAACTGTTACTGTCACAGACAATTAATTAAAACTGCAGGTGTGTTTGTATGTTTAAATGAAATTATGATAATGAATGTGAGGCGAGATTGCAGCTTTAGAAAATTTCCAAGCACGTAACCAAAACAATCAGGGTTGGTGACAGCTTGCTAGATTCATCTCCTATAGTTAACACATGGTCAGTTATAACAAAACGCAACTTCATCAACGTAATTTTTACCTGTATCATTCTTTATTTCTAAAGCATAGGTGGGGACATTTATGATGCCAGGGACTGGCATGCATAAATCTCAGCTGAAGATTCACAAACAACTGTGGTCATCAGCCATATTTGCTGTAACCGGAACGCGTCGGAAGTGCTTAGAGGACGAAACTCTGCCTATTTTTTCTCGCGAATTTCTAATAGACGCTATTATATATAACTGGCGCTGCCATTTTGTACCATCCCAGTGAATACGCACTCTGGCGAGCTGGTGGTTACGTAGTACCTAACGTGTCACGTCAGGAATTAGTCTACGAACTGAAGAAACAAAACACCTGATTTTTGCGGATGCATCGCAATGTTCTGTAATAATATCCATCCCAGTAACACAGCAACGTGTATATGTGGTTTATTTTTCAATACAAAATAAACCACCATTGTCAAAGTGTTCAAATAACTGTATTATGTGTTGTACATAAATTAACCCACGTACTGAAATAATAGTCGGAGAGTTTTCTTGGTTAATTGGTTTTTTCTTTCCGTGGCCTGTACCTGTCGTTCTTGATTGGCAGGTGTATATTTAGACGGACCCCAGACACTGTGTCTAGACACACTAAAAAGACGTGCCTGTTTTATTAAGATCACAGGGTATTGTGTGATAACCTCAAATCGTAATGGGCATTACCAGCCGTCCTGCTTTATTACTGTAAGTAATTCTGTAAAACCCTTGATTAAGTAGACTTTCCCATCTAAAATCACAAAACTGATCAATTACGTAGTCCCAAAGAAAAGAAAATTATCACTTGGGTATCGTGAGTGGTCGTTTTTGCTCGAACGTATCCTACCAATAGGGCTAATAATATGCATTTTTTCTTTGGATTTAAAAAACCAAAAAAAAAACCTATAACTCCATTTCTTTATATTGATGCAAACTGAAATATATTTAGTTAAATAGTTTAATCTACTATCAAGTCATTTATGTTGTTATACAAGTCAGGTTGATGAAAGCGAAGCGCCTTGTCGTAAATTAGAGCGTTTGTTTACACTGTGCATAGAAAAGTTAGCGGAGCTGACGTCACTTCGCCCCAAGCTATACCACCGGACGTCACAAAAACGAAACAAAATGACTGCCCCCAGTTAGCAGGGATAATCAAGGGTTTTTTTATTAACTCTAAAATTACGCGAATTTTTCATTTGTTAAAGTGTCAGTATGTGTTGGTGGTCCCCCCCCCCCCCCCCCCCCCCCCCCCCCCCCCCAACAAAAAATCCTAACTACGGCCCTGATAGGCCTAATCATAAATGTACTTCATAGCAAAATATTTAAAGATCTCTTAACGGTCGGCTTTCAATAAAAGAATGATATTTGTACACAAATGAAGATGAAAACCAAACCGACAGCTCGATTAATTTTAGTCCTCTGCCTAATCGAATCGACTGACAGTAAGGGGGCGTGGTTAACTTGCAGTACGGAGCAGTCTATCTCAAACACAAAGCGTGAACAAACTTATGCAAACGCCATTCTGGTATTCTGCTTCGTTCAGCCAGGTTAGCTTTGTGACAAGGTAATTTTCTACTTCTAGTCTTTGAGGTACGTACTTTTTTGTGTTTTTATTGTTTTGTTTTAGTTTTTAAAGTTTAATTTTAAATTTTACAACTTTGCAATCGTGGAATATTTATACCTTAGAAAACATAATTTACCAACAACTGTTAATGGCCAAACATAATTACAGGTTTTTAATTTAGTGTGTCATTGTAAACCTTGAAATTAGGGTTTCCAGCAAGTCCGTTCACAGGACTCAAGTATCCGTGCAAGGAAGAGTATTCTCATTTAATAATATTTTTTAAACACCATTTTGCCATATCTACCGGCGGTTACATTATATGGCTTTAAATGAGATATGAAGGGAAAACAACAAAAGTCGAATGTGTGGAATGCCCCGAGTCGTTTCATCCCCCGGTATGGTCATTTCGCCTTTAATTATTACTAATATTATTATATCTTTAGCCATAGCTCGCTACCATGATTTATTTATTTCCGTTCAAATAGCTCCTTGCTAAAAAACAAAATACACAATATGTATATATGAGGGTGGGAGTCAGGGGCAAAACGACCCGTTTGGAGGACGAACCTACCCGGGACGAAACGGCTCAGGGCGAATCTGGATAAGGGCAAAACGACCCGATACCTTCAACGATATATAATGCACATAATTGCTTAATATCAACAAGTATATCATTATATTTAATTAATAAAATGGTTAAATGTGACGGCTATTATATATGCTATTGATAGTTTATATAATGAAATTGTTAATGCATTAAAATTGGTATATCAACATTTGATTAAAGGTAATAGTGACAATCACAAAAATGTGCCTGGGTGGAATAACTACGTAAAAGATGTGCATTTCATTGCTCGAGAGGCCTACTTGTTATGGCGAGACAATGGTAAACCTAGAAAATGGTCGATTATGGCCGCCATATTGGATTTCTGCCATACTGGATTTTCGAAGATTATTTTTAAGCCCATATTTGGACTCAGCACCATCGAAAACCTATATAAGGACGCATCATAAGCCAATATTATCATATTATAGAAGCTCAAAATTACGAAAATAAGAAAATGGGGGGAAATGTTGGTGGCGAATATTCAGGGGCCATGTACAGGGGGGTTTACTGGGGTCGGGGAGCAAAATTTTTTTTTTTTTTTTTTTTTGTACTAGATTCTCCATCTTTTGAACAGGGGTTTACTTAAAAGTCCAACTAACAACACCCTACCAGTAATGCTACAGTCACTTATCCACCGATTCGGAATAAGGCGCCGGAACGGGCCCAAATTTCGGGAAAATTTACAAAATCTCACGGCGGCCGCAAGGATGCCGTGGCTATTCTGACTCCCGTAGAATACTGACTCCCCGGTCACTTTGCTACGGCAAAAGGTGTCAGTTTTCAACAGGAGAAAAATGACTCCCAGCGGAAAAACCCGTTGTACTACGACCCCCCACACGTTGAAAACTGACCCCCATAGAATAACGACTCCTCTTGAAATTATACAAAATCTTCTCAATGGGATTTCAACAAGTTTCTATGTAAGTTATTTTGCTGCAAAATCTTAAGTTTACAGGTCAATCTTCTATAAACCAACAACCCATAGGGACCTTAAAAGTGGCCTCTATCAATAGTATCATCAAGTGACATTTTATATAGTTCAAAATAGATGCAAATATAATATGAATTGAGGTGTTCATTTATATTAAAGTGGTTGTTATGCCCATTCTCTGCATTCACCTCATCTTTTGCCAATACGGGAATCCCAATATGCGAGTTAAAAAAAGTTTTAAACAAGTTTGATTATGTTTCCGTTGTTGCACATTGTTTACATACTTAAATACCCGTAAATTGTTCATGCCATAGCTGGGACTCGAACCTATGGCACCGAATCGCCCGCATTGAACGGGGCTGACCATTTTATCCTAAAGATAACTTTGCTTATCGTTAAGACTCTCCCCTCCATTTACAAATGGACTAGGCCAGTACTTGAAAGGGGCGGGATCTAGCTCAGTCGGTTGAGCGCTCGCTTGGGGTGCCACGGTCACAGGATCAAACCTTCTCAGTGTAAGTCTACCATTGGGGCTTTTCCCGTTCCAACCAATGCACCACGACTGGTATATCAACGGCCGTGATATGTACTGTCCTGTATATGGGAAAGTGCATATAAAAGATCCCTTGCTGCTAATGAAAAAAGTAGTGGGCTTCCTCTGACTACGTGTCACAAAAACCAAATGTTTGACATCCAGTAGCCGAAAATTAACAATCAATGTGCTCTAGTGGTGTCTTTAAACGAAACAAACTTTCAACTTTACTCCATGAAAAATAACAAAACTAGTGGCTAGGGCATAGGCCTCAAGTATGGTAGGTACTGGGTTCGCATTTCAGTACTAGATTTAACCTAACTCAACTCGCTTAAACCCGATTAATAATTTCTGGCAAACCAATCAGCCAAATTTAATGAAACTTGGGTGTAATTATAAGGTATGGGAACCCATTCAAACACACTAAAGATTTTGTAGATTCCCATTAGGTTTTAAAACATTTCATGGGAAACATGCAAACTCAGCCTGCCAGTCTAGACACCCCCCCCCCCCCCGTCTACCCCCCCCCCCCTTGTAAAATGTTCTGCACCCACGCCTGGATTGATTAAAATGTCTGATTTGATGATATGAAGTTTTTTTTATTTCATTACCAACAAATATGGCGTCCAAACCAACATAATACTATGATAAACAAATGTTTGTAGAGATTTCCTTTATAACAGCATTGAGATTATTCATTCAGTAATGCCCGTTTTCATGATGCCAGGTTGTTATTCGGCAAATAGGTGCCTATAACAACAGCAAAAAGGACAAAAATTCTTGCCGCTATGTTTTGTTGTTGTTTTCTGTTGCAGGGAAACACAACATACAGAAACAAATACCAAACATGGTAAACAGACAGTATTGAAATAACTGTCACGTGACTTGTTGCCTCATTCCAGTACAACTGATGTTATTATGATGCAGACATAAAATATCAATTGAGAAATATCCTAATAGTTGGGGGGATTAATCAATTAATTTATCAAATTTCTTTACATAAAAGTTTGCACATATGGAACAAATCAGGGCAATTAAGTTTCTAGGTTTCACTTTCCAGACTTTTATTTTCTATTGGCAAGATACATTCCCTCCAAACTGGACACGCTTTAAACAAATACAATTAGGAAGTTAGTATGCACAGTGTGTTTGTACGTCTGTATGTGGTGTGCGCGCGCTTCTGTGTATAGTTTGCATGTAGCGTATATATATTATTTTCGTGAAACCAGTCTGTGTAGTTTACTTCAACTTTACTTCCAGGTCCTCCCAGTCACATAGCAAATTGAATATATTTGCATCCATTTCCATCTCTGCGTGTTCGTTTCTTACTTTTAAACCAAATAAGTGTGATTTTGTGGCTTGCTATTCCTTGTCAACTGGATGGAACCGAATACTGGTGCTTCCTGGTTCTTCAGTTTGGTCTCGAACCTCAACCTCAACCTCAACCTCAACCTCTGACCTCTGTTGACTGAACTCATCCTCATATACTTTTAATTTCCTCGTCTTAAATGGAAGTTCTTTACCATTTTCTTTTATAGCATGACTTTTGTCGGTGTTATTTACAGCTTCGTTTCCTTCGGTGTGCCTTGTCGTGAACAGTTTTAGCCTATTACCATTAATTGCCGTTTTGACACCTATAAGTTCCTTTGTTGTTCACATACTTAATTATGTATTGACCAGTCCAGCGTGCGCCAAGTTTACCGCCTTTCCTAGTGGTTTTCCTTGTGTTATGCATTAAAACTTTGTTATCAACTTTGAAATTTACACGTTTCACTTTTGCGTAATAATTGTGTTTTTGCTTTCTCTGCGCAATCTTAATGTTGTCTTTGGCTTCTTTTCTATACAACGAAAGCTGAACGAATGCCTTGCATCTATTTCCCAGTGCTAAATCGGCCGATTCAGTGTCTGGCCCACTAGGTATATCTAGTTCAATAGATAGCCGAGCTGATCTCCCATAAACAAGAAAAAATGGGGTCTTCTTCGTTGACTCGTGCTCCGCCGTTCTGTATGCAAACAGCATATATGGCAATTTTTCGTCTCAGTCATTTTGATGTTCATTGACGTAACATCCTAACATGCTACATTACAAAACTCTCTTCCTTCATCTGTGATAAGAACTTCAGGACAACCGTGGCTCGATACAAACTTTACTAACACACGGAGGACACTGTGTGCCGTCTTGTCAACAATTGCCTCGGCTTCAACCCATTTTGTCAAGTATTCCCTGAAAACCAAAATGTATCGGTTTCCTACCAAAACAAAAGAAAAACCCCATTAAGCATTCTTAAGCATGTTACTATCCAGTACGGCAGAAACTTAACGTTGGAGCTAAACAGAAATGATGACGCAGTCACCGCCGCCGGGTAAGAAGTAATATATGTACCAATATTTTGCCTTTTCATACTCAGATCTAAAAAAAACATCCCTTTCGGGAAGACCGTTCTGGATATTCACCTGATAAAATGGCAATAATAGTATAGTCAATTCTGGATATTCACCTGATAAAATGGCAATAATTGTATAGTCATTGTATACATAGGTGCGTATTTATTTCAATTATTTTTTCAAGAGTACCTTTAGAGATGCGGACTACTGGCTGAAACGAAAAAATGAAATGAAATGAATATTTATCGAGAGGGGGGGGGGGGACACAGAGACAGAGTTTGTTTTGTTTAATGACACCACTAGAGCACATTGATTTTTAATGTTCGGCTATTGGATGTCAAATATTTGGTTTTCGTGACACGTAGTCAGAGGAAATCCGCTACTTTTTCCATTAGCAGCAAGGGATCTTTTAAATGCACTTTCCCATAGACAGGACAGTACATACCACGGCCTTTGATATACCAGTTCTGGTGAATTGGTTGGAATGAAAAAAAGCCCAATGCTAGATTTACGCTGAGGCGGTTCGATCCTGCGACCGTGGCACCCCTTTCCAGTAATACCCCTGTCTTATCCTTTTCCATTTATAAATGAAATACATATATATTTTAGATTACTACATTTAGAAACTCATACAGTTCTTTTACACATAGATGTGAAGAGATAATAATAATATTAAATTCAGATAAATAATGACAACACCATCGCCTGACTGCCTATTCAAGGGCACAGTTTGTAAGCTACAACGGCTTCATGTGGCCGATTACGGTTGTGGCGAGCATTCCGGTTACGGGTACCTAATACCGATAACACGGTGTCACACCATGTGCATTTTATTATTTACTTGTGATAAATAACTATGATAATCTTACAAGAATCATACTCTCCACATCTGGTTAATATAAACTAACGCTAAGGCCAAATAAAAAAAAGTTCATTCTCTTTGGATATTTCTTTCCAATGATAAAATTCTTCACTTCCATGTACTCTTCGAAATCCATTTTGAACAATGAACTAATGGAGCACTCACCCAGCTTTTATATATCAGGGCCGTACCCTGACCAAATTCAAGGGTGGGCGCAGTGTGTTGTCATGAATTCAGATGTCAAATACAGCATCAAATTCATTGTATTCATAAGCTATTTATAGGGTACATCAGGGAAATGTGCATGTTTTACCGTATAGGGGAGGGAATCATGCAGATATTTAGTATTTTAGCAAGAGCCTAAATGGAGATTTATGAATGTCTTTTATTTGAATGCTTTGCTAACCCCAGGATTCGGCCCTGTATATAACTACCCTTTAATCTTATTGTTGAACCAATGTTTTTAATTGTATTTTCATCTTCATTACATTTAGCTCAAAATTATCAGTGACCATTTGATCAATGTTAACTGAGAAGTTTAGCCCCAAAAGATTTAAATTTTCAGCACCCCATTCCAACGTTTCGGGTGATTATAAACGTAATTGGAATTTTTTTTTGCTACTAATACGTACAATATTTGTCTTTGAATAATTTATTATCTTGACTTTTCGGCTTTATCCCGTGAAGGTAAGACTGGAAAATTCGGCGAGGCTTGCTGAGCGCAATTTTCCATACAGCCTGAACAGGGATTGGCTGTAATGTATCTACGCATGTCACGTGCGTGACGTCAACAGTAAAAAAACGCTAGTATATCGAGGGGTTAGTGCCAGAACCCATTATATGGTAAATTATACAAAAATTAGTTAATCACCTTGTCAGCATCATGGGAAGGTGTACTATCATTTCACAATGTCTCATTCAAACCAATCATTTATTTATGCTTTTATAGAACAGAACCCAAACCAATTATCTTTTATGTCCATATCCACAAAAGGCAAAAACCATGTTTTTAGCACTACCTTATTCTGTCTCTCTAGAATTTTGTAGTATCACCCATAGCTGACAGACATAACGCGTTAGCTTACAACACTGGATTGTGGTGGGCTGTAAATTGTCTGAGAAGATTGAATCCTAGGTGCCATACCGCATGACAGGCTAATGACATATAAGTGTTTACATCCAGCGAAGGTGTTTTATGTAAACTATCTCTGGCTGGGTGTTTTGGCTTGCAAAGAAATAACAACTCTGGCTGAGGTAGCTAGAATTGACTGTTTACGCATCACGATGACCAGTCCGTTTGTGATCATCTGAGATGGACTGCAGAGAATGGGGGGTGGGGGGGGGGGGGGGGGGGGGGGCGGGCTGGAAGTGTTTAGTTCTTAGACATCTGGAATGTGGTAAAATGTGTGTGTTGTTAACTAGTTGCTGAATAATTGCCGGTTATGTAAATAGTTTAATAAGAAGTGATTGCAGAGTTCATTTAGTTCTACAGAAGAAACACGCAGTTAAGAAAATATTAACTCAACAGAGACAAAGAAACTAGTTAAACAGGAAAGCTGTTTTCCCTTATTTTAGTCTGAATAGTTACTATGTGTATTAGAGAAGAAAAAAATCATATAATTAAATTAATTTTCCGGGGGCAGGACGTAGCCCAGTAGTAAAGTGCTGGCCTGGTGTACGGTCAGTCTAGGATCGATCCCTGTTAGTGTAATCATTGGACTATTTCTCGTTCCAGCCAGTGCTTCACAACTGGTGTTACAGACCATGATATGTAGGCCTACTATCCTGTCTGTGGGATGATGCATATATTAAAGATCCCTTGGTGCTAATAAAAAAATAGTTGCCCATAGTTTCCTCTCTAAAATATATTTGTGGTCATTAATCACATGTCTGACACCACATACCTGTAGTTGTGTTGAGTGTGTCATTAAATATAAAATTCCTTTCTTTCTTTCTTTTTTTAAACATGGCTCCCATATGCAACAACCTTAGTTAAAAATTATGATCTAGCTATGTCTATATTTTGTAGACAATTTGAATATTATATAAAAAATAAATTTAAGTTGCAATTTAAAATGAAAATGCCTGGGAATTGTTTATTGTGAAAAGGATGCCGGCCCAAAAATGATAAATGTTTTATGACCATACGCAATAAAATATTTTAATTTACTTAGCATAGAGGGAAATTAGTTTATATTATTTCAAAGGCATCATCACAGGATTGTAACTTTTCTAGTCATTGTATATTTTATAGACATTATATAATATTTGACATATAGTTAAACATGAATTAGTAGATACAGGTCAAGTATTTTTCTTTAAATCGGAGTCCGTTCATGGTAGTTCATATTATAACTAATTGGTTAGAAGAGGCGTCCCCCTTTATATAAATGGCATAAAATAAATATGCATACTAATAATAAATATTATTCATTGTAGTAGTTGAAATGTATGCACATTTATATTTTCTGGGCTAAAATATCTAGATATTACTACATTAACTGGAATAATTGTAGCATTTCAGATGTTCCAATGATGAGATATCTCTGGTCATTATAACAAAGTGGTTACTGCTATAGTGTGTTTAAATAAAATGTGTGTGTGTACATGTATATCATTCTACGAGCGCATTAGACAAACATTGTATTACATACCCATTAAATCTTATTATATAAATACAGCTCTGAATACAAGAATTGAATACAACTTTCCGTATTCAACTCAACTGCCAGAACTATACCGTATTCAAAAAAAGTGTTTTGTTTAACGACACCGCTAGAGCACATTGATTTATTAATCATCGACTATTGGGTAATTTTGGCATAATTTTAGCAAATTGGGCTATGTATCATAATTTATGTAATATGTAGCCAGACAATATTTGGACAGAATTTTATAGTAATATTTTGTTTTTGTGTGTATGCATTTCGGTTGTCATATACATGCTAGATATACAACCCACCCCCCTCACCCCCACCCCCCGAAAAAAAGTTCCATTAGTAGTAAGGGACCTTTTATATGCACCATTCCACAGACAGAATACCACATACCACGGCCTTTGAGTTTTACAACCATACAAAGTACCAACAGTGATAGAAAGAATCATATTTTTCTAAATATATATTTGATAATATAATGTGGTAAATGCACTAAGATATATGAAAATTACACCAATTTTGAAATTCTTTCTGTCCTAAAATAGTATATTTATTTTAATATGAACTTTTGAGTCTATGTGTTTTAAGAGATGCTGTTCAAAATACAATAAGTTATTTTAACAGTGCACATTATATACTCAACAAAATTAATTATATCCAGAAGATATTGTCAGCATTTTTCTTTAAGTATGGTAAAGGAAACAGCAAGACAACTCCATCCTTTGTAAGGTGTCGACGTCGTACCATGTTCTTAAAATTAGTGATATAAAATTAAAATTAGTGATATAAACAGGAACATAGAGCCAACAAAAAATAAAGTTTGTTTTATTTAACGAGGCCTCTAGAGCACATTGATTTTTATCTTATCATCGGCTACTGGACGTCAAACATATGGTCGTTTTAGAATTGAACGTTACATTTTTGACGTTCATGCGATGATAAACACCAAAACCGTTTTACACACTGTATGAATGGCGTAGCGCGTTATAGTGAAACTGTCATACACTTCATTTATAAAATAACGCAAATATATTACGTTAACAATATGAAGACCAATATACTGTAGACAGTCACGACTGTCTGTGTGTAGGTCTTTATAGAGGTGTGTGTGTGTGTGTGTGAGAGAGAGAGAGAGAGAGAGAGAGAGAGAGAGAGAGAGAGAGAGAGAGAGAGAGAGAGAGAGAGAGAGAGAGAGAGAGAATGGCAGGGTGGTGTGTGAATTTATATGAGCGTGATTGCGTGATTCTGATCAACCAACAACCCTTTTAATGTAATTCTCTCACCATGCGTTTATTCACATGCCACTGTATATTACGTATCATGTATTTTGTATTAAGTACTATGTATTATCCATTAATCATTGTGCATTATCTTTTATGTATTATGTATGTATGATAATCTGTACTGTTCGAACTCTCTACAAGAGGAATAAAGAATATATATATTGGGATAAACATAGAAACGATGGAATCCTCGGGGATTCAGTTGTTGACGTAATTGATAAAAAGTAGTTACGGTAATAACATTCTGTTTTTATTTGTTTACCTAAAAAGTGCAGTTTTCGCGTTCATGGAAGAATGGACGTTCGTTTTTTTTAGATCACGTGATAGCGTGTTAATCAATCCAGACGCTTATTACAAAACAGTAATTATAAAATGGAATTATCATAAGTGCGTAAAATGTTTTTTGACGCATGAACGTCAACAATATAACGTTGGATTCTTATAATTCCAAATGCATTAATATTGCCATTATACAAAACTATATTTAAAAAACCCAATCGAACTCTATTCCACAATGATTTACAACTGTATCAATACACAAATAAGGGAATTCCCTTATAAAGTTACATTCGGGTTTTTTTTCCGTCAAACCTCCGATTCATTATAATGATTTACATAAGACGTTATCAATTTTAATTTTCTGAATCAAATGTGGATAAAAAAAAGTTATAAAATTTAAAATAACTGAACATCAACTGTCAGTTTTAACAAAACTTATTATGCATACATACCTACCCTATGTTTTTTTTAGCACGTTAGCGGAAACAAAGCATTTATTTATAGCTCATGGTAAGCTATTGTGATCAGTCAATTTCCGTCGTTCGTCGTCGTGCGCTGTTGTCCGTTGTCCAGTCCCTCCTGAATTCCGCGAATTTGCAGAATTTGCACCATCGTGCAGAATAGTTGTTCGTCCGCGGAAAATCACTTTTCGTGCAGAATTCATAATTTTAGGCTGTGGAATTTGTCTTAAACACTGCAAAATGTTCGATGTTTCTGAATTGTAACATTAAACATAGAATTTTAATAGTGTTTACTTTCCATGCAGTAATAAATAGAAACATAAATCATTTGTTTCTTTTCTTTTAAGTTATTACAGGCTGGACTGGTAACCGCCTCACAGTTACTAGTCTGCACAACCTGCGTTTGGAACCAGCCTTTAGTTTCTGTCATTGAATCGGAAATTCTCGCAAGATAGAGCGCAATGGATTGTGGCGAGATGTTCCGATCGTTGCTCAGTGCGTAGGTTACGGAAACCGACGAAGACGGGTTGTAATTACATTTTGACAGATTCCACAAATACGAAATAGGATTCAGCAATTCCATTCTATTTAATATAAAATAATTATATTAACATATAAGTATCGATTGTTGGAATTGTGATGTTAAGCAACAATATTTAAGTATTTATTAATTACAAATCACATTTAACAAAAAATCCGTAAGCGTAAAAACAGGAGGGGTTTTTTCCATATCGTTTCCATTTCAAGTTTTAATGATTCAATCTTCCGGAAGCACCCGTCTGCTTAAAGGTAGGGTGAACTCAAACAAGAGCCTTATGTGTTGGAAAGATGCATACCCGGACCACCAACACATACTGACACTTTGGGAAATGATAAACGCGTAATTTTAGAGTTAATAAAAAAAACATGATTATTCCTGCTAACTGGGGGCAGCCATTTTGTTTCGTTTTTGTGACGTCCGGTGGGATAGCTTGGGGCGAAGTGACGTCAGCTCCTGACCATTTCCTGTATGTACAGTGTAAACAAAAGCAGTAATTTTCGACAAGGCGCTTCTCTTTGATCTACCTGACTTGTAAAACAGCATAAATGACGTAATAATATAATAAACTATTTAACTAAACATATTTCAAGTTGCATTAATGGAACAAAATGGGGTTATGGTATTTTTCTCTGTTAAATAATCTAAAGGAAAAATGTACACTATTAGGCCTATTGATATGCTACGTTGGAGCAAAAACGACAACCCACGATACCCAAGTGATAATTTTCTTTTCTTTGGGACTACGTAATTGGTCAGTTCTGTGGTTTTAGATGGAAAAGTCTACTTAATCAATAGTTTTACAGAATTATTTACAGTAATAAACCATGTCCATTACCATTTTAGGGGCGACATGTAATATTCCACAATACCGGTATGTCTAGACAGCGTTAATTAATTGGCTCGTCTGGTTACCAATCAAATACACACCTGCCAATCAGGAATCACAGGTAGAAGCAACTAACAGCATAGACCAATTAACTAAGAAAACACTCATTTCATTTCAGTACGTAGGTTAATGCATGGACAAAACACTGTTAATTTTTTCGACTTGTTGTGTGGCCACTTTGACAATGGTATTTTATTTTGTATTGAAAAATAATATATATAGTGCTGAATATACTGGGATGTGTATTATTACAGAACATTGCAATGTATGACTATTTATCATCCCGCAAAAACCAGGTAGATTGTGTTTCTCAAGTTCTAAGGCTTATTCCTGACGTTACGCGTTAAGTATTACGTAACTATCAGCTCGTACTCACTGAGATGGTACAAAATGTCTGCGCCCGTTATATATAATAGCCGTCACATTTAACCGTTTTATTAATTAACTATACGATTATACTTGTTGATATTAAGCAATAATGTGCATTATATATCGTTGAATATGCATACCAGGCCAAATGCCTTAATTGTCCCTTCCTTTAAAACATAAATCGTCTGCTTTTTCGCGATTTTTAAATAAATCTGTAACATTTTGAACATCTAGTTTTAATTTTAAGTGTTATTTTTCAGTTTTATATGTTGCAGAATTTGCTGCAGAATTCATAAAATTTTACCGCGGAATATGTCAAATTTTACCGCGGAATTTTAAAATGTTTGCCGCGGAATTCAGGGGGGAGTGGTTGTCGTCAACAATTTCTTCAAACGACATCACTAAAACTGCTGGAATAATTTTGATAAATCTTTACAGGAAATACATACCATTACGTCGAAACGCATGGTTTATTTCAGTTGGGCTCGGATATAAAAACAAACTGATCACGTGACCGTTGGCCTCTGTAATTTGCATACCAGAAGAAATATTTTCGGGCAAGTGGACACTCATGAAGCTACAATGTGTCGTCTACAATTCCGTACTCCTTTTTTCCTTATCCAGGCAACTTTTATTCATTGGACCACTAGTCTACCAGTGATATTTATTACTAAGAAGCGTGGGTATATTGCTTTGCTCATGTCGGTCGGTATGTCGTGTCGGTAGACAAGATGGTTACTAATTAATAACTTGAGAATGGTTGGGCTTAGGATTCTCAAACGTGATATGAACGTTGGTCATGGCCAATAGAGGAACACTATCGATTTTGAGGTCGCTTGGTCAAAGTCACAGTGACCTTGGGCAGTTAAACGGGTTCCGATCAATACCTTGAGACCTAGGATTCTCAAAGTGATGGTTGGTCGTGTCCAATAGATGACCCGTATCAATTTTGATGTCTCTATGTCAAAGGTCAAGCTCATAGTGACCTTGAGAAGTTAAGCGCTTTCTGATCAATAACTTACATGTAAGAACGGTTGGATCAAGAATCTTCATTTACTCTGTATGCGGTATGACCATGCCTTTTCTCCGAATACAGCTATATCTTGGCGTGCACTATATGCGTACGCATAACGCTCACAGTTGTGCTATATGCGGCGCGCGCTATATACGGCGTTACAGAGCATACACATTCTAAAAATATCGGGCAAGACTATTTATGTAATAGGCGAACTTGTTGGTCTATTTCGACATTGAAAAAAACAGGAGGAAAAGTGCAGTAATAACCTCTGGATTGTATACTATTATCCTGTTCAATTATTTAGACCCAAAGTTTTTTGCAAATGTTACGTTTATTTCCTATTCGATATTTGTTTTCTTTGCATTTACATGAAAACAAACCCAAACCCCGACAGGTTTTATATACAAATCATCATATAAAATGCAAGAAGTTGACTTAATTACACTTTTTAAAAATCTCTGTGTCGTTTGAATGCACGTTATTTCGCCTATAAATAACTAAGGTCATTTGCATATCAAAAGCATCATTCTATAGTGCGTTTCAAACTAATGTTCGGTTCTGTCGTCCTATCCGCACAAATCGTAGTATGATCTATATTTAAGAAAATATCTGTAAACATGGAGCAGGCGCGGATTCAGGTGGGGAGTTCAAGTGACAAAACCTCAGTTTAAAAAAAAATATTATAATTATATTGTGGAATACACAAGCGCGCGCGCTAAAGGGAGAGAGAGAGAGAGAGAGAGAGAGAGAGAGAGAGAGAGAGAGAGAGAGAGAGAGAGAGAGAGAGAGAGAGAGACGTCATTTATGTAACGACGCACTCAACATATTTTAATCTATGGTTATATGGTTATAGGGAGAGAGAGAGAGAAGAATATGGTATGCATGCGATTGGTGGAGGTGTGACCCTCTGCACAACCCCAACCCCACTTAAGGCTTCTTTTGTATATGGAGCGGGACGTAGCTCAGAGGTAAAGCGTTCGCTCATGGTAGGTCGACTGATCGATCCCACATGGTGGACCCATTGGGTTGTGTCTAGTTCCAGCCTGTGCACCACAACTGATGTATAAAGGCTGTGGTATGTGCTATCCTGTCTATGGGATGGTGCATATAAAACGTCCCTTATTACTTATCAAAATTGCTTATCGGAAACAGTGGCCCATGTGGCGGTAGCGAGTTTCTTTCTCACTGTCATACTGCTCCTTAACCGTTTTGTCTGACGCCACATAAACGTATATCAAATGCGTTGAGTGTGTCGTTAAATAAACATTTCTCTCGTATGTATATGTAGTCTATATGCATTTCGAGTCGATTAGTTTATAGGTTGTTAGGTTGTTTGATAGTGAATGATATGGAAATAAATTGTTTTTGGTGTTAAAGAGTTCATGCATACATTAAAGTAATACTCCTGATGGGTATGGAGAAATAACTTAATCAGTCGACGAACTCATTTCTTCATCACTATCTTCGTTAAGGGGAACTATCACAGGGGGTATTTTATTTCTTATAAAACTATTTTGTTTTCTAAAATCTTCTTCGATCTTTATTACATGTTTAACTGCGTCAGAGAAGTGTGTAGGTGTGACAGAGTTCAATGCATGTGCAAGTTCTCTCCGCACCGTGGTCATTTTACCATCATTATGACGAGCTATGTGTCCTTTGACTTGACTCCAGATCAGTTCTATCGGATTGAGTTCAAAATGTCTTGGCGGCAGTCTTAGACACAAGTGCCCATGGCGTTCAGCAATATCATCAGTAACAAATTGCTTTGCACATTTGTTACTTTTCACAAGTTCATAAAGAACTGGCTTTGTCATGTTACTCTCAAAAGGTATATTTTTGTTTCGTAGCCACGACTGAATTTCTTCCTTTATAGCGTTTAGTGCAGGACATCGTGTAATCTCAGTTAATTTGTTGTGGTAGCTTGCGTTACCCATGACGATAACAGAAGGTTCTGGTAGTTGTTCTTCAAACCATTTGATAAAATTGTCATGATTCATCTCACCATGATAGTCTCCGTCTGTTTTTTTAGCCTCAAAGATCAATTCACAGCCATCTATCAATCCATATTTATCACAGCCAGCATGACAAATAATAAGTCTTTTTCCCTTCCCAGTCACCGAACAGAGTTTAGGAACTCGATCAGCAGCGTCTGATTTCGGCAGGTGATTGGCGGTACTTGTGCCCGGGTGGATATCTGTCCAGTGGTGGGATGTTGTGTGGTTGACATTCACCCAGGTCTCATCTTGATACACTATTAAATACCCCTGTTCTCGTAAACTGGATATTTCATGGAGAAAGGACAGTCTTCTGTCTGATATATTGGCGTCCTCAAAAATCACTTTTCCGGTTGTAGACATATGTTGGTATTTAAAATCGAGGTCATGGAGTGTTCTTCGTAAAGTTGATATGGATATGTTGATTCCACATTCCTCCCTTAAAGCCATGTTAATCTTATGTAATGTAGGTAATTCGCCCTCTCTATAAAATCTGTATACTCGTCGTCTAATAACACCTTTATCAAATAAATCGATGAGTTTTCGGTCGCGTTTTTTAACAGTAGTTTCTGTGCTTGGATTCGTAGAGCTTAGATTTTTCACAGTTCTTTTTACTGTTGAAACCGAAACTTTAAGTGCAGCGGAAACTCGATCGACAATTCGATAAGAAGCATACCTAGGTCTACCGCGCTGATATTCATCTTCAAAATAATCGAAAACGTTCTTAATACACGATTTTACATCAACTTAAGTGTTTTTCGATTTACCCATATTTTTCCTCAAATAACAATAACAAGAATGTCGACTAATACATTTTCAATGAATTTATATACCCTACCTAACTTGTATTTTACGTGGTTTACACATTGCTACAATAGCACGTGCAGTCATAGATCGAAATAATGATGTTATTGACCAAGCAATGCTATCGTATTTTGAACATTCAGGGCTGTGTCTGCGGGATGAAAAAGTGCTTGAACCCATACGAGTCCCGAACAATAGCCCTTTGGTTTTTTCGCATTACAAATGTAACACTCCACCCCCAAACCCCAGCCCCTAGCACCACCCTAAATACTATATATATATATATATATATATATATATATATATATATATATATATATATATATATATATATATATATATACGTATGAGTTCCCAATTTAGAGGCAAATTAAATAACATTTTTATTATTATTTGATGTTGATGGCCTTTGACATTTTATCCCCCCCCCCCCGGTCTTCTGGGTCCGGCCCTGCATTAAATTTATTTATAAATTTGGAAAGCACATTCCTGCGGTGTGTGAGATGATTTGTGTTTATTACTGTGCTACACCTCAGTTGTGTTAGGTTAGGTATGGTATGCTAATACATAATTGATATAATAAAATAAAAATACATAATACATTAGCTAAATTTATTAAATATAA
The DNA here is from genome assembly GCF_016097555.1 of Gigantopelta aegis. Taxonomy (NCBI): domain Eukaryota; kingdom Metazoa; phylum Mollusca; class Gastropoda; order Neomphalida; family Peltospiridae; genus Gigantopelta; species Gigantopelta aegis. The sequence goes on along the minus strand of NC_054699.1, from coordinate 21,245,703 downwards.
TGCACCTACAAGAAAGGGTTACATGTTCTGTTTGTTTACATCTATGTTTAACGGAAAGATTAGACAATGCTGTTACACACTGCAAAACAATAATAACCTTGATTTAGTGAAACAAGCTATAATGGCCTTCACGTAGCCTCAGATCCCAATGTTTTGATATGCAAATGACCGTAGTTATTTATAGGTGAAATAACGTGCATTCAAACGACACAGAGATTTTTAAAAAGTGGAATTAAGTCAACTTCTTGCATTTTATATGATGATTTGTATATAAAACCTGTCGGGGTTTGGGTTTGTTTTCATATAAATGCAAAGAAAACAAATATCGAATAGGAAATAAACGTAACATTTGCAAAAAACTTTGGGTCTAAATAATTGAACAGGATAATAGTATAAACATATTTTATGGCTATACGATCACGGTTGTTTTTTGTTGTTTTTTGTCTTGAAACGAATTTTATATAAAATTTTATATTGCAATTAGTTTCCGGCATACTTCGTAATAGACCTCTTTCACGTTCCCACTGCGCATGTGCGCGAAGAGTACCGTCTCTTGCTGAATTGGACGGTATCGAGGCTATATACAAATTGGGGGGCCTGATCGACAGTAACTGTTGTCATGAGCGTCGTGAGTAGCTTCGTAGGAGCTGTTAATATCTAGCGACTAACGTACATATTTCGTATAAGATGTTAAAATGACTGCGAAAAACGGTCTACTAAAGTTTACATCGGAATGGTTTAAGACCAAAAGCAGTGAAACATTAACTTAGACGAAGTCTCTGGAGCCGCCTGTCAAGGGTATTTTAACAATGCAAAATTAAAAGATTCATACAATAAAATTAACTTTAGTGGAATGTGTTTTTTTACTTTTAACAATTAGAATTATAGTTAAATA